>NW_027364742.1:0-181422 GCF_046119375.1 Phyllobates terribilis
TTTGCCATTGAAAACGTCCAGCAAATGTTTTGAAGCGACTGACTGAATGGAAAGGAGCTGGCATCTCACTCTCTTTGAATCTTCTTTATCATAGAGAGATTTTTGTGCATTTACAATATTCATGATATTTGCCATTGAAAAACTGTCCCAGAAATGTTTGAAGCTACTGACTGAATGAAAGGAGCTGGCATCTCACTCTCTTTGAATCTTCTTTATCATGCTAGGATTAGCAGGAAAAAGCAAAAAATTTCAGAATTGCACCTTGCAATGTGGAGATATTACTGTTTGTGCATTTACAATATTCATTGATTTTTGCCATTGAAAAACATGTTTTCATATACCAGAAATGTTTGAAGCTACTGACTGAATGAAAGGAGCTGGCATCTCACTCTCTTTGAATCTTCTTTATCATGCTAGGATTAGCAGGAAAAAGCAAAAAATTTCAGAATTGCACCTTGCAATGTGGAGATATTACTGTTTGTGCATTTACAATATTCATTGATTTTTGCCATTGAAAAACGTTTTTCTATACCAGAAATGTTTGAAGCTACTGACTGAATGAAAGGAGCTGGCATCTCACTCTCTTTGAATCTTCTTTATCATGCTAGGATTAACAGGAAAAAGCAAAAAATTTCAGAATTGCACCTTGCAATGTGGAGATATTACTGTTTGTGCATTTACAATATTCATTGATTTTTGCCATTGAAAAACGTCCAGAAATGTTTGAAGCTACTGACTGAATGAAAGGAGCTGGCATCTCACTCTCTTTGTATCTTCTTTATCATGCTAGGATTAACAGGAAAAAGCAAAAAATTTCAGAATTGCACCTTGCAATGTGGAGATATTACTGTTTGTGCATTTACAATATTCATTGATTTTTGCCATTGAAAAACTATACCAGAAATGTTTGAAGCTACTGACTGAATGAAAGGAGCTGGCATCTCACTCTCTTTGAATCTTCTTTATCATGCTAGGATTAGCAGGAAAAAGCAAAAAATTTCAGAATTGCACCTTGCAATGTGGAGATATTACTGTTTGTGCATTTACAATATTCATTGATTTTTGCCATTGAAAAACGTAACCAGAAATGTTTGAAGCTACTGACTGAATGAAAGGAGCTGGCATCTCACTCTCTTTGAATCTTCTTTATCATGCTAGGATTAGCAGGAAAAAGCAAAAAATTTCAGAATTGCACCTTGCAATGTGGAGATATTACTGTTTGTGCATTTACAATATTCATTGATTTTTGCCATTGAAAAACATGTCCAGAAATGTTTGAAGCTACTGACTGAATGAAAGGAGCTGGCATCTCACTCTCTTTGAATCTTCTTTATCATGCTAGGATTAGCAGGAAAAAGCAAAAAATTTCAGAATTGCACCTTGCAATGTGGAGATATTACTGTTTGTGCATTTACAATATTCATTGATTTTTGCCATTGAAAAACGTCCAGAAATGTTTGAAGCTACTGACTGAATGAAAGGAGCTGGCATCTCACTCTCTTTGAATCTTCTTTATCATGCTAGGATTAGCAGGAAAAAGCAAAAAATTTCAGAATTGCACCTTGCAATGTGGAGATATTACTGTTTGTGCATTTACAATATTCATTGATTTTTGCCATTGAAAAACGTCCAGAAATGTTTGAAGCTACTGACTGAATGAAAGGAGCTGGCATCTCACTCTCTTTGAATCTTCTTTATCATGCTAGGATTAGCAGGAAAAAGCAAAAATTTCAGAATTGCACCTTGCAATGTGGAGATATTACTGTTTGTGCATTTACAATATTCATTGATTTTTGCCATTGAAAAACATGTTTTTCATATACCAGAAATGTTTGAAGCTACTGACTGAATGAAAGAGCTGGCATCTCACTCTCTTTGAATCTTCTTTATCATGCTAGGATTAGCAGGAAAAAGCAAAAAATTTCAGAATTGCACCTTGCAATGTGGAGATATTACTGTTTGTGCATTTACAATATTCATTGATTTTTGCCATTGAAAAACATGTTTTTCATATACCAGAAATGTTTGAAGCTACTGACTGAATGAAAGGAGCTGGCATCTCACTCTCTTTGAATCTTCTTTATCATGCTAGGATTAACAGGAAAAAGCTAAAAATTTCAGAATTGCACCTTGCAATGTGGAGATATTACTGTTTGTGCATTTACAATATTCATTGATTTTTGCCATTGAAAAACATGTTTTTCATATACCAGAAATGTTTGAAGCTACTGACTGAATGAAAGGAGCTGGCATCTCACTCTCTTTGAATCTTCTTTATCATGCTAGGATTAGCAGGAAAAAGCAAAGAATTTCAGAATTGCACCTTGCAATGTGGAGATATTACTGTTTGTGCATTTACAATATTCATTGATTTTTGCCATTGAAAAACATGTTTTTCATATACCAGAAATTTTTGAAGCTACTGACTGAATGAAAGGAGCTGGCATCTCACTCTCTTTGAATCTTCTTTATCATGCTAGAGGAGCAGGAAAAAGCAAAAAATTTCAGAATTGCACCTTGCAATGCGGAGAAATTACTGTTTGTGCATTTACAATATTCATTGATTTTTGCCATTGAAAAATGTCCAGAAATGATTGAAGCTACTGACTGAATGAAAGGAGCTGGCATCTCACTCTCTTTGAATCTTCTTTATCATGCTAGGATTAGCAGGAAAAAGCAAAAAATTTCAGAATTGCACCTTGCAACGTGGAGATATTACTGTTTGTGCATTTACAATATTCATTGATTTTTGCCATTGAAAAACATGTTTTTCATATACCAGAAATGTTTGAAGCTACTGACTGAATGAAAGGAGCTGGCATCTCACTCTCTTTGAATCTTCTTTATCATGCTAGGATTAACAGGAAAAAGCAAAAATTTCAGAATTTCACCTTGCAATGTGGAGATATTACTGTTTGTGCATTTACAATATTCATTGATTTTTGCCATTGAAAAACATGTTTTTCATATACCAGAAATGTTTGAAGCTACTGACTGAATGAAAGGAGCTGGCATCTCACTCTCTTTGAATCTTCTTTATCATGCTAGGATTAACAGGAAAAAGCAAAAAATTTCAGAATTGCACCTTGCAATGTGGAGATATTACTGTTTGTGCATTTACAATATTCATTGATTTTTGCCATTGAAAAACGTCCAGAAATGTTTGAAGCTACTGACTGAATGAAAGGAGCTGGCATCTCACTCTCTTTGAATCTTCTTTATCATGCTAGGATTAGCAGGAAAAAGCAAAAAATTTCAGAATTGCACCTTGCAATGTGGAGATATTACTGTTTGTGCATTTACAATATTCATTGATTTTTGCCATTGAAAAACATGTTTTTCATATACCAGAAATGTTTGAAGCTACTGACTGAATGAAAGGAGCTGGCATCTCACTCTCTTTGAATCTTCTTTATCATGCTAGGATTAGCAGGAAAAAGCAAAAAATTTCAGAATTGCACCTTGCAATGTGGAGATATTACTGTTTGTGCATTTACAATATTCATTGATTTTTGCCATTGAAAAACATGTTTTTCATATACCAGAAATGTTTGAAGCTACTGACTGAATGAAAGGAGCTGGCATCTCACTCTCTTTGAATCTTCTTTATCATGCTAGGATTAACAGGAAAAAGCAAAAAATTTCAGAATTGCACCTTGCAATGTGGAGATATTACTGTTTGTGCATTTACAATATTCATTGATTTTTGCCATTGAAAAACGTCCAGAAATGTTTGAAGCTACTGACTGAATGAAAGGAGCTGGCATCTCACTCTCTTTGAATCTTCTTTATCATGCTAGGATTAACAGGAAAAAGCAAAAAATTTCAGAATTGCACCTTGCAATGTGGAGATATTACTGTTTGTGCATTTACAATATTCATTGATTTTTGCCATTGAAAAACGTCCAGAAATGTTTGAAGCTACTGACTGAATGAAAGGAGCTGGCATCTCACTCTCTTTGAATCTTCTTTATCATGCTAGGATTAGCAGGAAAAAGCAAAAAATTTCAGAATTGCACCTTGCAATGTGGAGATATTACTGTTTGTGCATTTACAATATTCATTGATTTTTGCCATTGAAAAACATGTTTTTCATATACCAGAAATGTTTGAAGCTACTGACTGAATGAAAGGAGCTGGCATCTCACTCTCTTTGAATCTTCTTTATCATGCTAGGATTAGCAGAAAAAAGTAAAAAATTTCAGAATTGCACCTTGCAATGTGGAGATATTACTGTTTGTGCATTTACAATATTCATTGATTTTTGCCATTGAAAAACGTCCAGAAATGTTTGAAGCTACTGACTGAATGAAAGGAGCTGGCATCTCACTCTCTTTGAATCTTCTTTATCATGCTAGGATTAACAGGAAAAAGCAAAAAATTTCAGAATTGCACCTTGCAATGTGGAGATATTACTGTTTGTGCATTTACAATATTCATTGATTTTTGCCATTGAAAAACGTCCAGAAATGTTTGAAGCTACTGACTGAATGAAAGGAGCTGGCATCTCACTCTCTTTGAATCTTCTTTATCATGCTAGGATTAGCAGGAAAAAGCAAAAAATTTCAGAATTGCACCTTGCAATGTGGAGATATTACTGTTTGTGCATTTACAATATTCATTGATTTTTGCCATTGAAAAACATGTTTTTCATATACCAGAAATGTTTGAAGCTACTGACTGAATGAAAGGAGCTGGCATCTCACTCTCTTTGAATCTTCTTTATCATGCTAGGATTAGCAGGAAAAAGCAAAAAATTTCAGAATTGCACCTTGCAATGTGGAGATATTACTGTTTGTGCATTTACAATATTCATTGATTTTTGCCATTGAAAAACGTCCAGAAATGTTTGAAGCTACTGACTGAATGAAAGGAGCTGGCATCTCACTCTCTTTGAATCTTCTTTATCATGCTAGGATTAACAGGAAAAAGCAAAAAATTTCAGAATTGCACTTGCAATGTGGAGATATTACTGTTTGTGCATTTACAATATTCATTGATTTTTGCCATTGAAAAACGTCCAGAAATGTTTGAAGCTACTGACTGAATGAAAGGAGCTGGCATCTCACTCTCTTTGAATCTTCTTTATCATGCTAGGATTAGCAGGAAAAAGCAAAAAATTTCAGAATTGCACCTTGCAATGTGGAGATATTACTGTTTGTGCATTTACAATATTCATTGATTTTTGCCATTGAAAAACATGTTTTTCATATACCAGAAATGTTTGAAGCTACTGACTGAATGAAAGGAGCTGGCATCTCACTCTCTTTGAATCTTCTTTATCATGCTAGGATTAGCAGGAAAAAGCAAAAAATTTCAGAATTGCACCTTGCAATGTGGAGATATTACTGTTTGTGCATTTACAATATTCATTGATTTTTGCCATTGAAAAACATGTTTTTCATACCAGAAATGTTTGAAGCTACTGACTGAATGAAAGGAGCTGGCATCTCACTCTCTTTGAATCTTCTTTATCATGCTAGGATTAACAGGAAAAAGCTAAAAATTTCAGAATTGCACCTTGCAATGTGGAGATATTACTGTTTGTGCATTTACAATATTCATTGATTTTTGCCATTGAAAAACATGTTTTTCATATACCAGAAATGTTTGAAGCTACTGACTGAATGAAAGGAGCTGGCATCTCACTCTCTTTGAATCTTCTTTATCATGCTAGGATTAGCAGGAAAAAGCAAAGAATTTCAGAATTGCACCTTGCAATGTGGAGATATTACTGTTTGTGCATTTACAATATTCATTGATTTTTGCCATTGAAAAACATGTTTTTCATATACCAGAAATTTTTGAAGCTACTGACTGAATGAAAGGAGCTGGCATCTCACTCTCTTTGAATCTTCTTTATCATGCTAAGAGGAGCAGGAAAAAGCAAAAAATTTCAGAATTGCACCTTGCAATGCGGAGAAATTACTGTTTGTGCATTTACAATATTCATTGATTTTTGCCATTGAAAAACGTCCAGAAATGATTGAAGCTACTGACTGAATGAAAGGAGCTGTCATCTCACTCTCTTTGAATCTTCTTTATCATGCTAAGAGGAGCAGGAAAAAGCAAAAAATTTCAGAATTGCACCTTGCAATGCGGAGAAATTACTGTTTGTGCATTTACAATATTCATTGATTTTTGCCATTGAAAAATGTCCAGAAATGATTGAAGCTACTGACTGAATGAAAGGAGCTGGCATCTCACTCTCTTTGAATCTTCTTTATCATGCTAGGATTAGCAGGAAAAAGCAAAAAATTTCAGAATTGCACCTTGCAATGTGGAGATATTACTGTTTGTGCATTTACAATATTCATTGATTTTTGCCATTGAAAAACATGTTTTTCATATACCAGAAATGTTTGAAGCTACTGACTGAATGAAAGGAGCTGGCATCTCACTCTCTTTGAATCTTCTTTATCATGCTAGGATTAACAGGAAAAAGCAAAAAATTTCAGAATTTCACCTTGCAATGTGGAGATATTACTGTTTGTGCATTTACAATATTCATTGATTTTTGCCATTGAAAAACATGTTTTTCATATACCAGAAATGTTTGAAGCTACTGACTGAATGAAAGGAGCTGGCATCTCACTCTCTTTGAATCTTCTTTATCATGCTAGGATTAACAGGAAAAAGCAAAAAATTTCAGAATTGCACCTTGCAATGTGGAGATATTACTGTTTGTGCATTTACAATATTCATTGATTTTTGCCATTGAAAAACGTCCAGAAATGTTTGAAGCTACTGACTGAATGAAAGGATCTGGCATCTCACTCTCTTTGAATCTTCTTTATCATGCTAGGATTAGCAGGAAAAAGCAAAAAATTTCAGAATTGCACCTTGCAATGTGGAGATATTACTGTTTGTGCATTTACAATATTCATTGATTTTTGCCATTGAAAAACATGTTTTTCATATACCAGAAATGTTTGAAGCTACTGACTGAATGAAAGGAGCTGGCATCTCACTCTCTTTGAATCTTCTTTATCATGCTAGGATTAGCAGGAAAAAGCAAAAAATTTCAGAATTGCACCTTGCAATGTGGAGATATTACTGTTTGTGCATTTACAATATTCATTGATTTTTGCCATTGAAAAACGTTTTTCATATACCAGAAATGTTTGAAGCTACTGACTGAATGAAAGGAGCTGGCATCTCACTCTCTTTGAATCTTCTTTATCATGCTAGGATTAACAGGAAAAAGCAAAAAATTTCAGAATTGCACCTTGCAATGTGGAGATATTACTGTTTGTGCATTTACAATATTCATTGATTTTTGCCATTGAAAAACGTCCAGAAATGTTTGAAGCTACTGACTGAATGAAAGGAGCTGGCATCTCACTCTCTTTGAATCTTCTTTATCATGCTAGGATTAACAGGAAAAAGCAAAAAATTTCAGAATTGCACCTTGCAATGTGGAGATATTACTGTTTGTGCATTTACAATATTCATTGATTTTTGCCATTGAAAAACGTCCAGAAATGTTTGAAGCTACTGACTGAATGAAAGGAGCTGGCATCTCACTCTCTTTGAATCTTCTTTATCATGCTAGGATTAGCAGGAAAAAGCAAAAAATTTCAGAATTGCACCTTGCAATGTGGAGATATTACTGTTTGTGCATTTACAATATTCATTGATTTTTGCCATTGAAAAACATGTTTTTCATATACCAGAAATGTTTGAAGCTACTGACTGAATGAAAGGAGCTGGCATCTCACTCTCTTTGAATCTTCTTTATCATGCTAGGATTAGCAGGAAAAAGCAAAAAATTTCAGAATTGCACCTTGCAATGTGGAGATATTACTGTTTGTGCATTTACAATATTCATTGATTTTTGCCATTGAAAAACATGTTTTTCATATACCAGAAATGTTTGAAGCTACTGACTGAATGAAAGGAGCTGGCATCTCACTCTCTTTGAATCTTCTTTATCATGCTAGGATTAACAGGAAAAAGCAAAAAATTTCAGAATTGCACCTTGCAATGTGGAGATATTACTGTTTGTGCATTTACAATATTCATTGATTTTTGCCATTGAAAAACGTCCAGAAATGTTTGAAGCTACTGACTGAATGAAAGGAGCTGGCATCTCACTCTCTTTGAATCTTCTTTATCATGCTAGGATTAACAGGAAAAAGCTAAAAATTTCAGAATTGCACCTTGCAATGTGGAGATATTACTGTTTGTGCATTTACAATATTCATTGATTTTTGCCATTGAAAAACATGTTTTTCATATACCAGAAATGTTTGAAGCTACTGACTGAATGAAAGGAGCTGGCATCTCACTCTCTTTGAATCTTCTTTATCATGCTAGGATTAGCAGGAAAAAGCAAAGAATTTCAGAATTGCACCTTGCAATGTGGAGATATTACTGTTTGTGCATTTACAATATTCATTGATTTTTGCCATTGAAAAACATGTTTTTCATATACCAGAAATGTTTGAAGCTACTGACTGAATGAAAGGAGCTGGCATCTCACTCTCTTTGAATCTTCTTTATCATGCTAAGAGGAGCAGGAAAAAGCAAAAAATTTCAGAATTGCACCTTGCAATGCGGAGAAATTACTGTTTGTGCATTTACAATATTCATTGATTTTTGCCATTGAAAAACGTCCAGAAATGATTGAAGCTACTGACTGAATGAAAGGAGCTGTCATCTCACTCTCTTTGAATCTTCTTTATCATGCTAAGAGGAGCAGGAAAAAGCAAAAAATTTCAGAATTGCACCTTGCAATGCGGAGAAATTACTGTTTGTGCATTTACAATATTCATTGATTTTTGCCATTGAAAAATGTCCAGAAATGATTGAAGCTACTGACTGAATGAAAGGAGCTGGCATCTCACTCTCTTTGAATCTTCTTTATCATGCTAGGATTAGCAGGAAAAAGCAAAAAATTTCAGAATTGCACCTTGCAATGTGGAGATATTACTGTTTGTGCATTTACAATATTCATTGATTTTTGCCATTGAAAAACATGTTTTTCATATACCAGAAATGTTTGAAGCTACTGACTGAATGAAAGGAGCTGGCATCTCACTCTCTTTGAATCTTCTTTATCATGCTAGGATTAACAGGAAAAAGCAAAAAATTTCAGAATTTCACCTTGCAATGTGGAGATATTACTGTTTGTGCATTTACAATATTCATTGATTTTTGCCATTGAAAAACATGTTTTTCATATACCAGAAATGTTTGAAGCTACTGACTGAATGAAAGGAGCTGGCATCTCACTCTCTTTGAATCTTCTTTATCATGCTAGGATTAACAGGAAAAAGCAAAAAATTTCAGAATTGCACCTTGCAATGTGGAGATATTACTGTTTGTGCATTTACAATATTCATTGATTTTTGCCATTGAAAAACGTCCAGAAATGTTTGAAGCTACTGACTGAATGAAAGGAGCTGGCATCTCACTCTCTTTGAATCTTCTTTATCATGCTAGGATTAGCAGGAAAAAGCAAAAAATTTCAGAATTGCACCTTGCAATGTGGAGATATTACTGTTTGTGCATTTACAATATTCATTGATTTTTGCCATTGAAAAACATGTTTTTCATATACCAGAAATGTTTGAAGCTACTGACTGAATGAAAGGAGCTGGCATCTCACTCTCTTTGAATCTTCTTTATCATGCTAGGATTAGCAGGAAAAAGCAAAAAATTTCAGAATTGCACCTTGCAATGTGGAGATATTACTGTTTGTGCATTTACAATATTCATTGATTTTTGCCATTGAAAAACGTTTTTCATATACCAGAAATGTTTGAAGCTACTGACTGAATGAAAGGAGCTGGCATCTCACTCTCTTTGAATCTTCTTTATCATGCTAGGATTAACAGGAAAAAGCAAAAAATTTCAGAATTGCACCTTGCAATGTGGAGATATTACTGTTTGTGAATTTACAATATTCATTGATTTTTGCCATTGAAAAACGTCCAGAAATGTTTGAAGCTACTGACTGAATGAAAGGAGCTGGCATCTCACTCTCTTTGAATCTTCTTTATCATGCTAGGATTAACAGGAAAAAGCTAAAAATTTCAGAATTGCACCTTGCAATGTGGAGATATTACTGTTTGTGCATTTACAATATTCATTGATTTTTGCCATTGAAAAACATGTTTTTCATATACCAGAAATGTTTGAAGCTACTGACTGAATGAAAGGAGCTGGCATCTCACTCTCTTTGAATCTTCTTTATCATGCTAGGATTAGCAGGAAAAAGCAAAAAATTTCAGAATTGCACCTTGCAATGTGGAGATATTACTGTTTGTGCATTTACAATATTCATTGATTTTTGCCATTGAAAAACATGTGTTTTTCATTTACCAGAAATGTTTGAAGCTACTGACTGAATGAAAGGAGCTGGCATCTCACTCTCTTTGAATCTTCTTTATCATGCTAGGATTAGCAGGAAAAAGCAAAAAATTTCAGAATTGCACCTTGCAATGTGGAGATATTACTGTTTGTGCATTTACAATATTCATTGATTTTTGCCATTGAAAAACATGTTTTTCATATACCAGAAATGTTTGAAGCTACTGACTGAATGAAAGGAGCTGGCATCTCACTCTCTTTGAATCTTCTTTATCATGCTAGGATTAACAGGAAAAAGCAAAAAATTTCAGAATTGCACCTTGCAATGTGGAGATATTACTGTTTGTGCATTTACAATATTCATTGATTTTTGCCATTGAAAAACGTCCAGAAATGTTTGAAGCTACTGACTGAATGAAAGGAGCTGGCATCGCAATCTCTTTGAATCTTCTTTATCATGCTAGGATTAGCAGGAAAAAGCAAAAAATTTCAGAATTGCACCTTGCAATGTGGAGATATTACTGTTTGTGCATTTACAATATTCATTGATTTTTGCCATTGAAAAACATGTTTTTCATATACCAGAAATGTTGGAAGCTACTGACTGAATGAAAGGAGCTGGCATGTCACTCTCTTTGAATCTTCTTTATCATGCTAGGATTAACAGGAAAAAGCAAAAAATTTCAGAATTGCACCTTGCAATGTGGAGATATTACTGTTTGTGCATTTACAATATTCATTGATTTTTGCCATTGAAAAACATGTTTTTCATATACCAGAAATGTTTGAAGCTACTGACTGAATGAAAGGAGCTGGCATCTCACTCTCTTTGAATCTTCTTTATCATGCTAGGATTAACAGGAAAAAGCAAAAAAATTCAGAATTGCACCTTGCAATGTTGAGATATTACTGTTTGTGCATTTACAATATTCATTGATTTTTGCCATTGAAAAATGTCCAGAAATGTTTAAAGCTACTGACTGAATGAAAGGAGCTGGCATCTCACTCTCTTTGAATCTTCTTTATCATGCTAGGATTAGCAGGAAAAAGCAAAAAATTTCAGAATTGCACCTTGCAATGTGGAGATATTACTGTTTGTGCATTTACAATATTCATTGATTTTTGCCATTGAAAAACATGTTTTTCATATACCAGAAATGTTTGAAGCTACTGACTGAATGAAAGGAGCTGGCATCTCACTCTCTTTGAATCTTCTTTATCATGCTAGGATTAGCAGGAAAAAGCAAAAAATTTCAGAATTGCACCTTGCAATGTGGAGATATTACTGTTTGTGCATTTACAATATTCATTGATTTTTGCCATTGAAAAACGTTTTTCATATACCAGAAATGTTTGAAGCTACTGACTGAATGAAAGGAGCTGGCATCTCACTCTCTTGGAATCTTCTTTATCATGCTAGGATTAACAGGAAAAAGCAAAAAATTTCAGAATTGCACCTTGCAATGTGGAGATATTACTGTTTGTGCATTTACAATATTCATTGATTTTTGCCATTGAAAAACATCCAGAAATGTTTGAAGCTACTGACTGAATGAAAGGAGCTGGCATCTCACTCTCTTTGAATCTTCTTTATCATGCTAGGATTAGCAGGAAAAAGCAAAAAATTTCAGAATTGCACCTTGCAATGTGGAGATATTACTGTTTGTGCATTTACAATATTCATTGATTTTTGCCATTGAAAAACATGTTTTTCATATACCAGAAATGTTTGAAGCTACTGACTGAATGAAAGGAGCTGGCATCTCACTCTCTTTGAATCTTCTTTATCATGCTAGGATTAGCAGGAAAAAGCAAAAAATTTCAGAATTGCACCTTGCAATGTGGAGATATTACTGTTTGTGCATTTACAATATTCATTGATTTTTGCCATTGAAAAACGTTTTTCATATACCAGAAATGTTTGAAGCTACTGACTGAATGAAAGGAGCTGGCATCTCACTCTCTTTGAATCTTCTTTATCATGCTAGGATTAACAGGAAAAAGCTAAAAATTTCAGAATTGCACCTTGCAATGTGGAGATATTACTGTTTGTGCATTTACAATATTCATTGATTTTTGCCATTGAAAAACATGTTTTTCATATACCAGAAATGTTTGAAGCTACTGACTGAATGAAAGGAGCTGGCATCTCACTCTCTTTGAATCTTCTTTATCATGCCAGGAAAAAGCAAAAAATTTCAGAATTGCACCTTGCAATGTGGAGATATTACTGTTTGTGCATTTACAATATTCATTGATTTTTGCCATTGAAAAACATGTGTTTTTCATATACCAGAAATGTTTGAAGCTACTGACTGAATGAAAGGAGCTGGCATCTCACTCTCTTTGAATCTTCTTTATCATGCTAGGATTAGCAGGAAAAAGCAAAAAATTTCAGAATTGCACCTTGCAATGTGGAGATATTACTGTTTGTGCATTTACAATATTCATTGATTTTTGCCATTGAAAAACATGTTTTTCATATACCAGAAATGTTTGAAGCTACTGACTGAATGAAAGGAGCTGGCATCTCACTCTCTTTGAATCTTCTTTTCATGCTAGGATTAACAGGAAAAAGCAAAAAATTTCAGAATTGCACCTTGCAATGTGGAGATATTACTGTTTGTGCATTTACAATATTCATTGATTTTTGCCATTGAAAAACGTCCAGAAATGTTTGAAGCTACTGACTGAATGAAAGGAGCTGGCATCTCACTCTCTTTGAATCTTCTTTATCATGCTAGGATTAGCAGGAAAAAGCAAAAAATTTCAGAATTGCACCTTGCAATGTGGAGATATTACTGTTTGTGCATTTACAATATTCATTGATTTTTGCCATTGAAAAACATGTTTTTCATATACCAGAAATGTTTGAAGCTACTGACTGAATGAAAGGAGCTGGCATGTTACTCTCTTTGAATCTTCTTTATCATGCTAGGATTAACAGGAAAAAGCAAAAAATTTCAGAATTGCACCTTGCAATGTGGAGATATTACTGTTTGTGCATTTACAATATTCATTGATTTTTGCCATTGAAAAACATGTTTTTCATATACCAGAAATGTTTGAAGCTACTGACTGAATGAAAGGAGCTGGCATCTCACTCTCTTTGAATCTTCTTTATCATGCTAGGATTAACAGGAAAAAGCAAAAAATTTCAGAATTGCACCTTGCAATGTGGAGATATTACTGTTTGTGCATTTACAATATTCATTGATTTTTGCCATTGAAAAACATGTTTTTCATATACCAGAAATGTTTGAAGCTACTGACTGAATGAAAGGAGCTGGCATCTCACTCTCTTTGAATCTTCTTTATCATGCTAGGATTAACAGGAAAAAGCAAAAAATTTCAGAATTGCACCTTGCAATGTGGAGATATTACTGTTTGTGCATTTACAATATTCATTGATTTTTGCCATTGAAAAACGTCCAGAAATGTTTGAAGCTACTGACTGAATGAAAGGAGCTGGCATCTCACTCTCTTTGAATCTTCTTTATCATGCTAGGATTAACAGGAAAAAGCAAAAAATTTCAGAATTGCACCTTGCAATGTGGAGATATTACTGTTTGTGCATTTACAATATTCATTGATTTTTGCCATTGAAAAACGTCCAGAAATGTTTGAAGCTACTGACTGAATGAAAGGAGCTGGCATCTCACTCTCTTTGAATCTTCTTTATCATGCTAGGATTAGCAGGAAAAAGCAAAAAATTTCAGAATTGCACCTTGCAATGTGGAGATATTACTGTTTGTGCATTTACAATATTCATTGATTTTTGCCATTGAAAAACATGTTTTTCATATACCAGAAATGTTTGAAGCTACTGACTGAATGAAAGGAGCTGGCATCTCACTCTCTTTGAATCTTCTTTATCATGCTAGGATTAGCAGGAAAAAGCAAAAAATTTCAGAATTGCACCTTGCAATGTGGAGATATTACTGTTTGTGCATTTACAATATTCATTGATTTTTGCCATTGAAAAACATGTTTTTCATATACCAGAAATGTTTGAAGCTACTGACTGAATGAAAGGAGCTGGCATCTCACTCTCTTTGAATCTTCTTTATCATGCTAGGATTAACAGGAAAAAGCAAAAAATTTCAGAATTGCACCTTGCAATGTGGAGATATTACTGTTTGTGCATTTACAATATTCATTGATTTTTGCCATTGAAAAACGTCCAGAAATGTTTGAAGCTACTGACTGAATGAAAGGAGCTGGCATCTCACTCTCTTTGAATCTTCTTTATCATGCTAGGATTAACAGGAAAAAGCTAAAAATTTCAGAACTGCACCTTGCAATGTGGAGATATTACTGTTTGTGCATTTACAATATTCATTGATTTTTGCCATTGAAAAACATGTTTTTCATATACCAGAAATGTTTGAAGCTACTGACTGAATGAAAGGAGCTGGCATCTCACTCTCTTTGAATCTTCTTTATCATGCTAGGATTAGCAGGAAAAAGCAAAGAATTTCAGAATTGCACCTTGCAATGTGGAGATATTACTGTTTGTGCATTTACAATATTCATTGATTTTTGCCATTGAAAAACGTCCAGAAATGTTTGAAGCTACTGACTGAATGAAAGGAGCTGGCATCTCACTCTCTTTGAATCTTCTTTATCATGCTAGGATTAACAGGAAAAAGCAAAAAATTTCAGAATTGCACCTTGCAATGTGGAGATATTACTGTTTGTGCATTTACAATATTCATTGATTTTTGCCATTGAAAAACGTCCAGAAATGTTTGAAGCTACTGACTGAATGAAAGGAGCTGGCATCTCACTCTCTTTGAATCTTCTTTATCATGCTAGGATTAGCAGGAAAAAGCAAAAAATTTCAGAATTGCACCTTGCAATGTGGAGATATTACTGTTTGTGCATTTACAATATTCATTGATTTTTGCCATTGAAAAACATGTTTTTCATATACCAGAAATGTTTGAAGCTACTGACTGAATGAAAGGAGCTGGCATCTCACTCTCTTTGAATCTTCTTTATCATGCTAGGATTAGCAGGAAAAAGCAAAAAATTTCAGAATTGCACCTTGCAATGTGGAGATATTACTGTTTGTGCATTTACAATATTCATTGATTTTTGCCATTGAAAAACATGTTTTTCATATACCAGAAATGTTTGAAGCTACTGACTGAATGAAAGGAGCTGGCATCTCACTCTCTTTGAATCTTCTTTATCATGCTAGGATTAACAGGAAAAAGCTAAAAATTTCAGAATTGCACCTTGCAATGTGGAGATATTACTGTTTGTGCATTTACAATATTCATTGATTTTTGCCATTGAAAAACATGTTTTTCATATACCAGAAATGTTTGAAGCTACTGACTGAATGAAAGGAGCTGGCATCTCACTCTCTTTGAATCTTCTTTATCATGCTAGGATTAGCAGGAAAAAGCAAAGAATTTCAGAATTGCACCTTGCAATGTGGAGATATTACTGTTTGTGCATTTACAATATTCATTGATTTTTGCCATTGAAAAACATGTTTTTCATATACCAGAAATTTTTGAAGCTACTGACTGAATGAAAGGAGCTGGCATCTCACTCTCTTTGAATCTTCTTTATCATGCTAAGAGGAGCAGGAAAAAGCAAAAAATTTCAGAATTGCACCTTGCAATGCGGAGAAATTACTGTTTGTGCATTTACAATATTCATTGATTTTTGCCATTGAAAAATGTCCAGAAATGATTGAAGCTACTGACTGAATGAAAGGAGCTGGCATCTCACTCTCTTTGAATCTTCTTTATCATGCTAGGATTAGCAGGAAAAAGCAAAAAATTTCAGAATTGCACCTTGCAATGTGGAGATATTACTGTTTGTGCATTTACAATATTCATTGATTTTTGCCATTGAAAAACATGTTTTTCATATACCAGAAATGTTTGAAGCTACTGACTGAATGAAAGGAGCTGGCATCTCACTCTCTTTGAATCTTCTTTATCATGCTAGGATTAACAGGAAAAAGCAAAAAATTTCAGAATTTCACCTTGCAATGTGGAGATATTACTGTTTGTGCATTTACAATATTCATTGATTTTTGCCATTGAAAAACATGTTTTTCATATACCAGAAATGTTTGAAGCTACTGACTGAATGAAAGGAGCTGGCATCTCACTCTCTTTGAATCTTCTTTATCATGCTAGGATTAACAGGAAAAAGCAAAAAATTTCAGAATTGCACCTTGCAATGTGGAGATATTACTGTTTGTGCATTTACAATATTCATTGATTTTTGCCATTGAAAAACGTCCAGAAATGTTTGAAGCTACTGACTGAATGAAAGGAGCTGGCATCTCACTCTCTTTGAATCTTCTTTATCATGCTAGGATTAGCAGGAAAAAGCAAAAAATTTCAGAATTGCACCTTGCAATGTGGAGATATTACTGTTTGTGCATTTACAATATTCATTGATTTTTGCCATTGAAAAACATGTTTTTCATATACCAGAAATGTTTGAAGCTACTGACTGAATGAAAGGAGCTGGCATCTCACTCTCTTTGAATCTTCTTTATCATGCTAGGATTAGCAGGAAAAAGCAAAAAATTTCAGAATTGCACCTTGCAATGTGGAGATATTACTGTTTGTGCATTTACAATATTCATTGATTTTTGCCATTGAAAAACATGTTTTTCATATACCAGAAATGTTTGAAGCTACTGACTGAATGAAAGGAGCTGGCATCTCACTCTCTTTGAATCTTCTTTATCATGCTAGGATTAACAGGAAAAAGCAAAAAATTTCAGAATTGCACCTTGCAATGTGGAGATATTACTGTTTGTGCATTTACAATATTCATTGATTTTTGCCATTGAAAAACGTCCAGAAATGTTTGAAGCTACTGACTGAATGAAAGGAGCTGGCATCTCACTCTCTTTGAATCTTCTTTATCATGCTAGGATTAACAGGAAAAAGCAAAAAATTTCAGAATTGCACCTTGCAATGTGGAGATATTACTGTTTGTGCATTTACAATATTCATTGATTTTTGCCATTGAAAAACGTCCAGAAATGTTTAAAGCTACTGACTGAATGAAAGGAGCTGGCATCTCACTCTCTTTGAATCTTCTTTATCATGCTAGGATTAGCAGGAAAAAGCAAAAAATTTCAGAATTGCACCTTGCAATGTGGAGATATTACTGTTTGTGCATTTACAATATTCATTGATTTTTGCCATTGAAAAACATGTTTTTCATATACCAGAAATGTTTGAAGCTACTGACTGAATGAAAGGAGCTGGCATCTCACTCTCTTTGAATCTTCTTTATCATGCTAGGATTAGCAGGAAAAAGCAAAAAATTTCAGAATTGCACCTTGCAATGTGGAGATATTACTGTTTGTGCATTTACAATATTCATTGATTTTTGCCATTGAAAAACGTCCAGAAATGTTTGAAGCTACTGACTGAATGAAAGGAGCTGGCATCTCACTCTCTTTGAATCTTCTTTATCATGCTAGGATTAACAGGAAAAAGCAAAAAATTTCAGAATTGCACCTTGCAATGTGGAGATATTACTGTTTGTGCATTTACAATATTCATTGATTTTTGCCATTGAAAAACGTCCAGAAATGTTTGAAGCTACTGACTGAATGAAAGGAGCTGGCATCTCACTCTCTTTGAATCTTCTTTATCATGCTAGGATTAGCAGGAAAAAGCAAAAAATTTCAGAATTGCACCTTGCAATGTGGAGATATTACTGTTTGTGCATTTACAATATTCATTGATTTTTGCCATTGAAAAACATGTTTTTCATATACCAGAAATGTTTGAAGCTACTGACTGAATGAAAGGAGCTGGCATCTCACTCTCTTTGAATCTTCTTTATCATGCTAGGATTAGCAGGAAAAAGCAAAAAATTTCAGAATTGCACCTTGCAATGTGGAGATATTACTGTTTGTGCATTTACAATATTCATTGATTTTTGCCATTGAAAAACGTCCAGAAATGTTTGAAGCTACTGACTGAATGAAAGGAGCTGGCATCTCACTCTCTTTGAATCTTCTTTATCATGCTAGGATTAACAGGAAAAAGCAAAAAATTTCAGAATTGCACCTTGCAATGTGGAGATATTACTGTTTGTGCATTTACAATATTCATTGATTTTTGCCATTGAAAAACGTCCAGAAATGTTTGAAGCTACTGACTGAATGAAAGGAGCTGGCATCTCACTCTCTTTGAATCTTCTTTATCATGCTAGGATTAGCAGGAAAAAGCAAAAAATTTCAGAATTGCACCTTGCAATGTGGAGATATTACTGTTTGTGCATTTACAATATTCATTGATTTTTGCCATTGAAAAACATGTTTTTCATATACCAGAAATGTTTGAAGCTACTGACTGAATGAAAGGAGCTGGCATCTCACTCTCTTTGAATCTTCTTTATCATGCTAGGATTAGCAGGAAAAAGCAAAAAATTTCAGAATTGCACCTTGCAATGTGGAGATATTACTATTTGTGCATTTACAATATTCATTGATTTTTGCCATTGAAAAACATGTTTTTCATATACCAGAAATGTTTGAAGCTACTGACTGAATGAAAGGAGCTGGCATCTCCCTCTCTTTGAATCTTCTTTATCATGCTAGGATTAACAGGAAAAAGCTAAAAATTTCAGAATTGCACCTTGCAATGTGGAGATATTACTGTTTGTGCATTTACAATATTCATTGATTTTTGCCATTGAAAAACATGTTTTTCATATACCAGAAATGTTTGAAGCTACTGACTGAATGAAAGGAGCTGGCATCTCACTCTCTTTGAATCTTCTTTATCATGCTAGGATTAGCAGGAAAAAGCAAAGAATTTCAGAATTGCACCTTGCAATGTGGAGATATTACTGTTTGTGCATTTACAATATTCATTGATTTTTGCCATTGAAAAACATGTTTTTCATATACCAGAAATTTTTGAAGCTACTGACTGAATGAAAGGAGCTGGCATCTCACTCTCTTTGAATCTTCTTTATCATGCTAAGAGGAGCAGGAAAAAGCAAAAAATTTCAGAATTGCACCTTGCAATGCGGAGAAATTACTGTTTGTGCATTTACAATATTCATTGATTTTTGCCATTGAAAAACGTCCAGAAATGATTGAAGCTACTGACTGAATGAAAGGAGCTGTCATCTCACTCTCTTTGAATCTTCTTTATCATGCTAAGAGGAGCAGGAAAAAGCAAAAAATTTCAGAATTGCACCTTGCAATGCGGAGAAATTACTGTTTGTGCATTTACAATATTCATTGATTTTTGCCATTGAAAAATGTCCAGAAATGATTGAAGCTACTGACTGAATGAAAGGAGCTGGCATCTCAATCTCTTTGAATCTTCTTTATCATGCTAGGATTAGCAGGAAAAAGCAAAAAATTTCAGAATTGCACCTTGCAATGTGGAGATATTACTGTTTGTGCATTTACAATATTCATTGATTTTTGCCATTGAAAAACATGTTTTTCATATACCAGAAATGTTTGAAGCTACTGACTGAATGAAAGGAGCTGGCATCTCACTCTCTTTGAATCTTCTTTATCATGCTAGGATTAACAGGAAAAAGCAAAAAATTTCAGAATTTCACCTTGCAATGTGGAGATATTACTGTTTGTGCATTTACAATATTCATTGATTTTTGCCATTGAAAAACATGTTTTTCATATACCAGAAATGTTTGAAGCTACTGACTGAATGAAAGGAGCTGGCATCTCACTCTCTTTGAATCTTCTTTATCATGATAGGATTAACAGGAAAAAGCAAAAAATTTCAGAATTGCACCTTGCAATGTGGAGATATTACTGTTTGTGCATTTACAATATTCATTGATTTTTGCCATTGAAAAACGTCCAGAAATGTTTGAAGCTACTGACTGAATGAAAGGATCTGGCATCTCACTCTCTTTGAATCTTCTTTATCATGCTAGGATTAGCAGGAAAAAGCAAAAAATTTCAGAATTGCACCTTGCAATGTGGAGATATTACTGTTTGTGCATTTACAATATTCATTGATTTTTGCCATTGAAAAACATGTTTTTCATATACCAGAAATGTTTGAAGCTACTGACTGAATGAAAGGAGCTGGCATCTCACTCTCTTTGAATCTTCTTTATCATGCTAGGATTAGCAGGAAAAAGCAAAAAATTTCAGAATTGCACCTTGCAATGTGGAGATATTACTGTTTGTGCATTTACAATATTCATTGATTTTTGCCATTGAAAAACGTTTTTCATATACCAGAAATGTTTGAAGCTACTGACTGAATGAAAGGAGCTGGCATCTCACTCTCTTTGAATCTTCTTTATCATGCTAGGATTAACAGGAAAAAGCAAAAAATTTCAGAATTGCACCTTGCAATGTGGAGATATTACTGTTTGTGCATTTACAATATTCATTGATTTTTGCCATTGAAAAACGTCCAGAAATGTTTGAAGCTACTGACTGAATGAAAGGAGCTGGCATCTCACTCTCTTTGAATCTTCTTTATCATGCTAGGATTAACAGGAAAAAGCAAAAAATTTCAGAATTGCACCTTGCAATGTGGAGATATTACTGTTTGTGCATTTACAATATTCATTGATTTTTGCCATTGAAAAACGTCCAGAAATGTTTGAAGCTACTGACTGAATGAAAGGAGCTGGCATCTCACTCTCTTTGAATCTTCTTTATCATGCTAGGATTAGCAGGAAAAAGCAAAAAATTTCAGAATTGCACCTTGCAATGTGGAGATATTACTGTTTGTGCATTTACAATATTCATTGATTTTTGCCATTGAAAAACATGTTTTTCATATACCAGAAATGTTTGAAGCTACTGACTGAATGAAAGGAGCTGGCATCTCACTCTCTTTGAATCTTCTTTATCATGCTAGGATTAGCAGGAAAAAGCAAAAAATTTCAGAATTGCACCTTGCAATGTGGAGATATTACTGTTTGTGCATTTACAATATTCATTGATTTTTGCCATTGAAAAACATGTTTTTCATATACCAGAAATGTTTGAAGCTACTGACTGAATGAAAGGAGCTGGCATCTCACTCTCTTTGAATCTTCTTTATCATGCTAGGATTAACAGGAAAAAGCAAAAAATTTCAGAATTGCACCTTGCAATGTGGAGATATTACTGTTTGTGCATTTACAATATTCATTGATTTTTGCCATTGAAAAACGTCCAGAAATGTTTGAAGCTACTGACTGAATGAAAGGAGCTGGCATCTCACTCTCTTTGAATCTTCTTTATCATGCTAGGATTAACAGGAAAAAGCTAAAAATTTCAGAATTGCACCTTGCAATGTGGAGATATTACTGTTTGTGCATTTACAATATTCATTGATTTTTGCCATTGAAAAACATGTTTTTCATATACCAGAAATGTTTGAAGCTACTGACTGAATGAAAGGAGCTGGCATCTCACTCTCTTTGAATCTTCTTTATCATGCTAGGATTAGCAGGAAAAAGCAAAGAATTTCAGAATTGCACCTTGCAATGTGGAGATATTACTGTTTGTGCATTTACAATATTCATTGATTTTTGCCATTGAAAAACATGTTTTTCATATACCAGAAATGTTTGAAGCTACTGACTGAATGAAAGGAGCTGGCATCTCACTCTCTTTGAATCTTCTTTATCATGCTAAGAGGAGCAGGAAAAAGCAAAAAATTTCAGAATTGCACCTTGCAATGCGGAGAAATTACTGTTTGTGCATTTACAATATTCATTGATTTTTGCCATTGAAAAACGTCCAGAAATGATTGAAGCTACTGACTGAATGAAAGGAGCTGTCATCTCACTCTCTTTGAATCTTCTTTATCATGCTAAGAGGAGCAGGAAAAAGCAAAAAATTTCAGAATTGCACCTTGCAATGCGGAGAAATTACTGTTTGTGCATTTACAATATTCATTGATTTTTGCCATTGAAAAATGTCCAGAAATGATTGAAGCTACTGACTGAATGAAAGGAGCTGGCATCTCACTCTCTTTGAATCTTCTTTATCATGCTAGGATTAGCAGGAAAAAGCAAAAAATTTCAGAATTGCACCTTGCAATGTGGAGATATTACTGTTTGTGCATTTACAATATTCATTGATTTTTGCCATTGAAAAACATGTTTTTCATATACCAGAAATGTTTGAAGCTACTGACTGAATGAAAGGAGCTGGCATCTCACTCTCTTTGAATCTTCTTTATCATGCTAGGATTAACAGGAAAAAGCAAAAAATTTCAGAATTTCACCTTGCAATGTGGAGATATTACTGTTTGTGCATTTACAATATTCATTGATTTTTGCCATTGAAAAACATGTTTTTCATATACCAGAAATGTTTGAAGCTACTGACTGAATGAAAGGAGCTGGCATCTCACTCTCTTTGAATCTTCTTTATCATGCTAGGATTAACAGGAAAAAGCAAAAAATTTCAGAATTGCACCTTGCAATGTGGAGATATTACTGTTTGTGCATTTACAATATTCATTGATTTTTGCCATTGAAAAACGTCCAGAAATGTTTGAAGCTACTGACTGAATGAAAGGAGCTGGCATCTCACTCTCTTTGAATCTTCTTTATCATGCTAGGATTAGCAGGAAAAAGCAAAAAATTTCAGAATTGCACCTTGCAATGTGGAGATATTACTGTTTGTGCATTTACAATATTCATTGATTTTTGCCATTGAAAAACATGTTTTTCATATACCAGAAATGTTTGAAGCTACTGACTGAATGAAAGGAGCTGGCATCTCACTCTCTTTGAATCTTCTTTATCATGCTAGGATTAGCAGGAAAAAGCAAAAAATTTCAGAATTGCACCTTGCAATGTGGAGATATTACTGTTTGTGCATTTACAATATTCATTGATTTTTGCCATTGAAAAACGTTTTTCATATACCAGAAATGTTTGAAGCTACTGACTGAATGAAAGGAGCTGGCATCTCACTCTCTTTGAATCTTCTTTATCATGCTAGGATTAACAGGAAAAAGCAAAAAATTTCAGAATTGCACCTTGCAATGTGGAGATATTACTGTTTGTGAATTTACAATATTCATTGATTTTTGCCATTGAAAAACGTCCAGAAATGTTTGAAGCTACTGACTGAATGAAAGGAGCTGGCATCTCACTCTCTTTGAATCTTCTTTATCATGCTAGGATTAACAGGAAAAAGCTAAAAATTTCAGAATTGCACCTTGCAATGTGGAGATATTACTGTTTGTGCATTTACAATATTCATTGATTTTTGCCATTGAAAAACATGTTTTTCATATACCAGAAATGTTTGAAGCTACTGACTGAATGAAAGGAGCTGGCATCTCACTCTCTTTGAATCTTCTTTATCATGCTAGGATTAGCAGGAAAAAGCAAAAAATTTCAGAATTGCACCTTGCAATGTGGAGATATTACTGTTTGTGCATTTACAATATTCATTGATTTTTGCCATTGAAAAACATGTGTTTTTCATTTACCAGAAATGTTTGAAGCTACTGACTGAATGAAAGGAGCTGGCATCTCACTCTCTTTGAATCTTCTTTATCATGCTAGGATTAGCAGGAAAAAGCAAAAAATTTCAGAATTGCACCTTGCAATGTGGAGATATTACTGTTTGTGCATTTACAATATTCATTGATTTTTGCCATTGAAAAACATGTTTTTCATATACCAGAAATGTTTGAAGCTACTGACTGAATGAAAGGAGCTGGCATCTCACTCTCTTTGAATCTTCTTTATCATGCTAGGATTAACAGGAAAAAGCAAAAAATTTCAGAATTGCACCTTGCAATGTGGAGATATTACTGTTTGTGCATTTACAATATTCATTGATTTTTGCCATTGAAAAACGTCCAGAAATGTTTGAAGCTACTGACTGAATGAAAGGAGCTGGCATCGCAATCTCTTTGAATCTTCTTTATCATGCTAGGATTAGCAGGAAAAAGCAAAAAATTTCAGAATTGCACCTTGCAATGTGGAGATATTACTGTTTGTGCATTTACAATATTCATTGATTTTTGCCATTGAAAAACATGTTTTTCATATACCAGAAATGTTGGAAGCTACTGACTGAATGAAAGGAGCTGGCATGTCACTCTCTTTGAATCTTCTTTATCATGCTAGGATTAACAGGAAAAAGCAAAAAATTTCAGAATTGCACCTTGCAATGTGGAGATATTACTGTTTGTGCATTTACAATATTCATTGATTTTTGCCATTGAAAAACATGTTTTTCATATACCAGAAATGTTTGAAGCTACTGACTGAATGAAAGGAGCTGGCATCTCACTCTCTTTGAATCTTCTTTATCATGCTAGGATTAACAGGAAAAAGCAAAAAATTTCAGAATTGCACCTTGCAATGTTGAGATATTACTGTTTGTGCATTTACAATATTCATTGATTTTTGCCATTGAAAAACGTCCAGAAATGTTTGAAGCTACTGACTGAATGAAAGGAGCTGGCATCTCACTCTCTTTGAATCTTCTTTATCATGCTAGGATTAGCAGGAAAAAGCAAAAAATTTCAGAATTGCACCTTGCAATGTGGAGATATTACTGTTTGTGCATTTACAATATTCATTGATTTTTGCCATTGAAAAACATGTTTTTCATATACCAGAAATGTTTGAAGCTACTGACTGAATGAAAGGAGCTGGCATCTCACTCTCTTTGAATCTTCTTTATCATGCTAGGATTAGCAGGAAAAAGCAAAAAATTTCAGAATTGCACCTTGCAATGTGGAGATATTACTGTTTGTGCATTTACAATATTCATTGATTTTTGCCATTGAAAAACGTTTTTCATATACCAGAAATGTTTGAAGCTACTGACTGAATGAAAGGAGCTGGCATCTCACTCTCTTGGAATCTTCTTTATCATGCTAGGATTAACAGGAAAAAGCAAAAAATTTCAGAATTGCACCTTGCAATGTGGAGATATTACTGTTTGTGCATTTACAATATTCATTGATTTTTGCCATTGAAAAACATCCAGAAATGTTTGAAGCTACTGACTGAATGAAAGGAGCTGGCATCTCACTCTCTTTGAATCTTCTTTATCATGCTAGGATTAGCAGGAAAAAGCAAAAAATTTCAGAATTGCACCTTGCAATGTGGAGATATTACTGTTTGTGCATTTACAATATTCATTGATTTTTGCCATTGAAAAACATGTTTTTCATATACCAGAAATGTTTGAAGCTACTGACTGAATGAAAGGAGCTGGCATCTCACTCTCTTTGAATCTTCTTTATCATGCTAGGATTAGCAGGAAAAAGCAAAAAATTTCAGAATTGCACCTTGCAATGTGGAGATATTACTGTTTGTGCATTTACAATATTCATTGATTTTTGCCATTGAAAAACGTTTTTCATATACCAGAAATGTTTGAAGCTACTGACTGAATGAAAGGAGCTGGCATCTCACTCTCTTTGAATCTTCTTTATCATGCTAGGATTAACAGGAAAAAGCAAAAAATTTCAGAATTGCACCTTGCAATGTGGAGATATTACTGTTTGTGCATTTACAATATTCATTGATTTTTGCCATTGAAAAACGTCCAGAAATGTTTGAAGCTACTGACTGAATGAAAGGAGCTGGCATCTCACTCTCTTTGAATCTTCTTTATCATGCTAGGATTAACAGGAAAAAGCTAAAAATTTCAGAATTGCACCTTGCAATGTGGAGATATTACTGTTTGTGCATTTACAATATTCATTGATTTTTGCCATTGAAAAACATGTTTTTCATATACCAGAAATGTTTGAAGCTACTGACTGAATGAAAGGAGCTGGCATCTCACTCTCTTTGAATCTTCTTTATCATGCCAGGAAAAAGCAAAAAATTTCAGAATTGCACCTTGCAATGTGGAGATATTACTGTTTGTGCATTTACAATATTCATTGATTTTTGCCATTGAAAAACATGTGTTTTTCATATACCAGAAATGTTTGAAGCTACTGACTGAATGAAAGGAGCTGGCATCTCACTCTCTTTGAATCTTCTTTATCATGCTAGGATTAGCAGGAAAAAGCAAAAAATTTCAGAATTGCACCTTGCAATGTGGAGATATTACTGTTTGTGCATTTACAATATTCATTGATTTTTGCCATTGAAAAACATGTTTTTCATATACCAGAAATGTTTGAAGCTACTGACTGAATGAAAGGAGCTGGCATCTCACTCTCTTTGAATCTTCTTTTCATGCTAGGATTAACAGGAAAAAGCAAAAAATTTCAGAATTGCACCTTGCAATGTGGAGATATTACTGTTTGTGCATTTACAATATTCATTGATTTTTGCCATTGAAAAACGTCCAGAAATGTTTGAAGCTACTGACTGAATGAAAGGAGCTGGCATCTCACTCTCTTTGAATCTTCTTTATCATGCTAGGATTAGCAGGAAAAAGCAAAAAATTTCAGAATTGCACCTTGCAATGTGGAGATATTACTGTTTGTGCATTTACAATATTCATTGATTTTTGCCATTGAAAAACATGTTTTTCATATACCAGAAATGTTTGAAGCTACTGACTGAATGAAAGGAGCTGGCATGTCACTCTCTTTGAATCTTCTTTATCATGCTAGGATTAACAGGAAAAAGCAAAAAATTTCAGAATTGCACCTTGCAATGTGGAGATATTACTGTTTGTGCATTTACAATATTCATTGATTTTTGCCATTGAAAAACATGTTTTTCATATACCAGAAATGTTTGAAGCTACTGACTGAATGAAAGGAGCTGGCATCTCACTCTCTTTGAATCTTCTTTATCATGCTAGGATTAACAGGAAAAAGCAAAAAATTTCAGAATTGCACCTTGCAATGTGGAGATATTACTGTTTGTGCATTTACAATATTCATTGATTTTTGCCATTGAAAAACGTCCAGAAATGTTTGAAGCTACTGACTGAATGAAAGGAGCTGGCATCTCACTCTCTTTGAATCTTCTTTATCATGCTAGGATTAGCAGGAAAAAGCAAAAAATTTCAGAATTGCACCTTGCAATGTGGAGATATTACTGTTTGTGCATTTAAAATATTCATTGATTTTTGCCATTGAAAAACATGTTTTTCATATACCAGAAATGTTTGAAGCTACTGACTGAATGAAAGGAGCTGGCATCTCACTCTCTTTGAATCTTCTTTATCATGCTAGGATTAACAGGAAAAAGCAAAAAATTTCAGAATTGCACCTTGCAATGTGGAGATATTACTGTTTGTGCATTTACAATATTCATTGATTTTTGCCATTGAAAAACATGTTTTTCATATACCAGAAATGTTTGAAGCTACTGACTGAATGAAAGGAGCTGGCATCTCACTCTCTTTGAATCTTCTTTATCATGCTAGGATTAACAGGAAAAAGCAAAAAATTTCAGAATTGCACCTTGCAATGTGGAGATATTACTGTTTGTGCATTTACAATATTCATTGATTTTTGCCATTGAAAAACGTCCAGAAATGTTTGAAGCTACTGACTGAATGAAAGGAGCTGGCATCTCACTCTCTTTGAATCTTCTTTATCATGCTAGGATTAACAGGAAAAAGCAAAAAATTTCAGAATTGCACCTTGCAATGTGGAGATATTACTGTTTGTGCATTTACAATATTCATTGATTTTTGCCATTGAAAAACGTCCAGAAATGTTTGAAGCTACTGACTGAATGAAAGGAGCTGGCATCTCACTCTCTTTGAATCTTCTTTATCATGCTAGGATTAGCAGGAAAAAGCAAAAAATTTCAGAATTGCACCTTGCAATGTGGAGATATTACTGTTTGTGCATTTACAATATTCATTGATTTTTGCCATTGAAAAACATGTTTTTCATATACCAGAAATGTTTGAAGCTACTGACTGAATGAAAGGAGCTGGCATCTCACTCTCTTTGAATCTTCTTTATCATGCTAGGATTAGCAGGAAAAAGCAAAAAATTTCAGAATTGCACCTTGCAATGTGGAGATATTACTGTTTGTGCATTTACAATATTCATTGATTTTTGCCATTGAAAAACGTTTTTCATATACCAGAAATGTTTGAAGCTACTGACTGAATGAAAGGAGCTGGCATCTCACTCTCTTGGAATCTTCTTTATCATGCTAGGATTAACAGGAAAAAGCAAAAAATTTCAGAATTGCACCTTGCAATGTGGAGATATTACTGTTTGTGCATTTACAATATTCATTGATTTTTGCCATTGAAAAACATCCAGAAATGTTTGAAGCTACTGACTGAATGAAAGGAGCTGGCATCTCACTCTCTTTGAATCTTCTTTATCATGCTAGGATTAGCAGGAAAAAGCAAAAAATTTCAGAATTGCACCTTGCAATGTGGAGATATTACTGTTTGTGCATTTACAATATTCATTGATTTTTGCCATTGAAAAACATGTTTTTCATATACCAGAAATGTTTGAAGCTACTGACTGAATGAAAGGAGCTGGCATCTCACTCTCTTTGAATCTTCTTTATCATGCTAGGATTAGCAGGAAAAAGCAAAAAATTTCAGAATTGCACCTTGCAATGTGGAGATATTACTGTTTGTGCATTTACAATATTCATTGATTTTTGCCATTGAAAAACGTTTTTCATATACCAGAAATGTTTGAAGCTACTGACTGAATGAAAGGAGCTGGCATCTCACTCTCTTTGAATCTTCTTTATCATGCTAGGATTAACAGGAAAAAGCAAAAAATTTCAGAATTGCACCTTGCAATGTGGAGATATTACTGTTTGTGCATTTACAATATTCATTGATTTTTGCCATTGAAAAACGTCCAGAAATGTTTGAAGCTACTGACTGAATGAAAGGAGCTGGCATCTCACTCTCTTTGAATCTTCTTTATCATGCTAGGATTAACAGGAAAAAGCTAAAAATTTCAGAATTGCACCTTGCAATGTGGAGATATTACTGTTTGTGCATTTACAATATTCATTGATTTTTGCCATTGAAAAACATGTTTTTCATATACCAGAAATGTTTGAAGCTACTGACTAAATGAAAGGAGCTGGCATCTCACTCTCTTTGAATCTTCTTTATCATGCCAGGAAAAAGCAAAAAATTTCAGAATTGCACCTTGCAATGTGGAGATATTACTGTTTGTGCATTTACAATATTCATTGATTTTTGCCATTGAAAAACATGTGTTTTTCATATACCAGAAATGTTTGAAGCTACTGACTGAATGAAAGGAGCTGGCATCTCACTCTCTTTGAATCTTCTTTATCATGCTAGGATTAGCAGGAAAAAGCAAAAAATTTCAGAATTGCACCTTGCAATGTGGAGATATTACTGTTTGTGCATTTACAATATTCATTGATTTTTGCCATTGAAAAACATGTTTTTCATATACCAGAAATGTTTGAAGCTACTGACTGAATGAAAGGAGCTGGCATCTCACTCTCTTTGAATCTTCTTTTCATGCTAGGATTAACAGGAAAAAGCAAAAAATTTCAGAATTGCACCTTGCAATGTGGAGATATTACTGTTTGTGCATTTACAATATTCATTGATTTTTGCCATTGAAAAACGTCCAGAAATGTTTGAAGCTACTGACTGAATGAAAGGAGCTGGCATCTCACTCTCTTTGAATCTTCTTTATCATGCTAGGATTAGCAGGAAAAAGCAAAAAATTTCAGAATTGCACCTTGCAATGTGGAGATATTACTGTTTGTGCATTTACAATATTCATTGATTTTTGCCATTGAAAAACATGTTTTTCATATACCAGAAATGTTTGAAGCTACTGACTGAATGAAAGGAGCTGGCATGTCACTCTCTTTGAATCTTCTTTATCATGCTAGGATTAACAGGAAAAAGCAAAAAATTTCAGAATTGCACCTTGCAATGTGGAGATATTACTGTTTGTGCATTTACAATATTCATTGATTTTTGCCATTGAAAAACATGTTTTTCATATACCAGAAATGTTTGAAGCTACTGACTGAATGAAAGGAGCTGGCATCTCACTCTCTTTGAATCTTCTTTATCATGCTAGGATTAACAGGAAAAAGCAAAAAATTTCAGAATTGCACCTTGCAATGTGGAGATATTACTGTTTGTGCATTTACAATATTCATTGATTTTTGCCATTGAAAAACGTCCAGAAATGTTTGAAGCTACTGACTGAATGAAAGGAGCTGGCATCTCACTCTCTTTGAATCTTCTTTATCATGCTAGGATTAGCAGGAAAAAGCAAAAAATTTCAGAATTGCACCTTGCAATGTGGAGATATTACTGTTTGTGCATTTAAAATATTCATTGATTTTTGCCATTGAAAAACATGTTTTTCATATACCAGAAATGTTTGAAGCTACTGACTGAATGAAAGGAGCTGGCATCTCACTCTCTTTGAATCTTCTTTATCATGCTAGGATTAACAGGAAAAAGCAAAAAATTTCAGAATTGCACCTTGCAATGTGGAGATATTACTGTTTGTGCATTTACAATATTCATTGATTTTTGCCATTGAAAAACATGTTTTTCATATACCAGAAATGTTTGAAGCTACTGACTGAATGAAAGGAGCTGGCATCTCACTCTCTTTGAATCTTCTTTATCATGCTAGGATTAACAGGAAAAAGCAAAAAATTTCAGAATTGCACCTTGCAATGTGGAGATATTACTGTTTGTGCATTTACAATATTCATTGATTTTTGCCATTGAAAAACGTCCAGAAATGTTTGAAGCTACTGACTGAATGAAAGGAGCTGGCATCTCACTCTCTTTGAATCTTCTTTATCATGCTAGGATTAACAGGAAAAAGCAAAAAATTTCAGAATTGCACCTTGCAATGTGGAGATATTACTGTTTGTGCATTTACAATATTCATTGATTTTTGCCATTGAAAAACGTCCAGAAATGTTTGAAGCTACTGACTGAATGAAAGGAGCTGGCATCTCACTCTCTTTGAATCTTCTTTATCATGCTAGGATTAGCAGGAAAAAGCAAAAAATTTCAGAATTGCACCTTGCAATGTGGAGATATTACTGTTTGTGCATTTACAATATTCATTGATTTTTGCCATTGAAAAACATGTTTTTCATATACCAGAAATGTTTGAAGCTACTGACTGAATGAAAGGAGCTGGCATCTCACTCTCTTTGAATCTTCTTTATCATGCTAGGATTAGCAGGAAAAAGCAAAAAATTTCAGAATTGCACCTTGCAATGTGGAGATATTACTGTTTGTGCATTTACAATATTCATTGATTTTTGCCATTGAAAAACATGTTTTTCATATACCAGAAATGTTTGAAGCTACTGACTGAATGAAAGGAGCTGGCATCTCACTCTCTTTGAATCTTCTTTATCATGCTAGGATTAACAGGAAAAAGCAAAAAATTTCAGAATTGCACCTTGCAATGTGGAGATATTACTGTTTGTGCATTTACAATATTCATTGATTTTTGCCATTGAAAAACGTCCAGAAATGTTTGAAGCTACTGACTGAATGAAAGGAGCTGGCATCTCACTCTCTTTGAATCTTCTTTATCATGCTAGGATTAACAGGAAAAAGCTAAAAATTTCAGAACTGCACCTTGCAATGTGGAGATATTACTGTTTGTGCATTTACAATATTCATTGATTTTTGCCATTGAAAAACATGTTTTTCATATACCAGAAATGTTTGAAGCTACTGACTGAATGAAAGGAGCTGGCATCTCACTCTCTTTGAATCTTCTTTATCATGCTAGGATTAGCAGGAAAAAGCAAAGAATTTCAGAATTGCACCTTGCAATGTGGAGATATTACTGTTTGTGCATTTACAATATTCATTGATTTTTGCCATTGAAAAACATGTTTTTCATATACCAGAAATGTTTGAAGCTACTGACTGAATGAAAGGAGCTGGCATCTCACTCTCTTTGAATCTTCTTTATCATGCTAGGATTAGCAGGAAAAAGCAAAAAATTTCAGAATTGCACCTTGCAATGTGGAGATATTACTGTTTGTGCATTTACAATATTCATTGATTTTTGCCATTGAAAAACATGTTTTTCATATACCAGAAATGTTTGAAGCTACTGACTGAATGAAAGGAGCTGGCATCTCACTCTCTTTGAATCTTCTTTATCATGCTAGGATTAACAGGAAAAAGCAAAAAATTTCAGAATTGCACCTTGCAATGTGGAGATATTACTGTTTGTGCATTTACAATATTCATTGATTTTTGCCATTGAAAAACGTCCAGAAATGTTTGAAGCTACTGACTGAATGAAAGGAGCTGGCATCTCACTCTCTTTGAATCTTCTTTATCATGCTAGGATTAGCAGGAAAAAGCAAAAAATTTCAGAATTGCACCTTGCAATGTGGAGATATTACTGTTTGTGCATTTACAATATTCATTGATTTTTGCCATTGAAAAACATGTTTTTCATATACCAGAAATGTTTGAAGCTACTGACTGAATGAAAGGAGCTGGCATCTCACTCTCTTTGAATCTTCTTTTTCATGCTAGGATTAGCAGGAAAAAGCAAAAAATTTCAGAATTGCAGCTTGCAATGTGGAGATATTACTGTTTGTGCATTTACAATATTCATTGATTTTTGCCATTGAAAAACATGTTTTTCATATACCAGAAATGTTTGAAGCTACTGACTGAATGAAAGGAGCTGGCATCTCACTCTCTTTGAATCTTCTTTATCATGCTAGGATTAACAGGAAAAAGCAAAAAATTTCAGAATTGCACCTTGCAATGTGGAGATATTACTGTTTGTGCATTTACAATATTCATTGATTTTTGCCATTGAAAAACGTCCAGAAATGTTTGAAGCTACTGACTGAATGAAAGGAGCTGGCATCTCACTCTCTTTGAATCTTCTTTATCATGCTAGGATTAACAGGAAAAAGCTAAAAATTTCAGAATTGCACCTTCCAATGTGGAGATATTACTGTTTGTGCATTTACAATATTCATTGATTTTTGCCATTGAAAAACATGTTTTTCATATACCAGAAATGTTTGAAGCTACTGACTGAATGAAAGGAGCTGGCATCTCACTCTCTTTGAATCTTCTTTATCATGCTAGGATTAGCAGGAAAAAGCAAAAAATTTCAGAATTGCACCTTGCAATGTGGAGATATTACTGTTTGTGCATTTACAATATTCATTGATTTTTGCCATTGAAAAACATGTTTTTCATATACCAGAAATGTTTGAAGCTACTGACTGAATGAAAGGAGCTGGCATCTCACTCTCTTTGAATCTTCTTTATCATGCTAGGATTAACAGGAAAAAGCAAAAAATTTCAGAATTGCACCTTGCAATGTGGAGATATTACTGTTTGTGCATTTACAATATTCATTGATTTTTGCCATTGAAAAACGTCCAGAAATGTTTGAAGCTACTGACTGAATGAAAGGAGCTGGCATCTCACTCTCTTTGAATCTTCTTTATCATGCTAGGATTAACAGGAAAAAGCTAAAAATTTAAGAATTGCACCTTGCAATGTGGAGATATTACTGTTTGTGCATTTACAATATTCATTGATTTTTGCCATTGAAAAACATGTTTTTCATATACCAGAAATGTTTGAAGCTACTGACTGAATGAAAGGAGCTGGCATCTCACTCTCTTTGAATCTTCTTTATCATGCTAGGATTAGCAGGAAAAAGCAAAAAATTTCAGAATTGCACCTTGCAATGTGGAGATATTACTGTTTGTGCATTTACAATATTCATTGATTTTTGCCATTGAAAAACATGTTTTTCATATACCAGAAATGTTTGAAGCTACTGACTGAATGAAAGGAGCTGGCATCTCACTCTCTTTGAATCTTCTTTATCATGCTAGGATTAGCAGTAAAAAGCAAAAAATTTCAGAATTGCACCTTGCAATGTGGAGATATTACTGTTTGTGCATTTACAATATTCATTGATTTTTGCCATTGAAAAACATGTTTTTCATATACCAGAAATGTTTGAAGCTACTGACTGAATGAAAGGAGCTGGCATCTCACTCTCTTTGAATCTTCTTTATCATGCTAGGATTAACAGGAAAAAGCAAAAAATTTCAGAATTGCACCTTGCAATGTGGAGATATTACTGTTTGTGCATTTACAATATTCATTGATTTTTGCCATTGAAAAACGTCCAGAAATGTTTGAAGCTACTGACTGAATGAAAGGAGCTGGCATCTCACTCTCTTTGAATCTTCTTTATCATGCTAGGATTAGCAGGAAAAAGCAAAAAATTTCCGAATTGCACCTTGCAATGTGGAGATATTACTGTTTGTGCATTTACAATATTCATTGATTTTTGTCATTGAAAAACATGTTTTTCATATACCAGAAATGTTTGAAGCTACTGACTGAATGAAAGGAGCTGGCATCTCACTCTCTTTGAATCTTCTTTATCATGCTAGGATTAGCAGGAAAAAGCAAAAAATTTCCGAATTGCACCTTGCAATGTGGAGATATTACTGTTTGTGCATTTACAATATTCATTGATTTTTGCCATTGAAAAACATGTTTTTCATATACCAGAAATGTTTGAAGCTACTGACTGAATGAAAGGAGCTGGCATCTCACTCTTTGAATCTTCTTTATCATGCTAGGATTAGCAGGAAAAAGCAAAAAATTTCAGAATTGCACCTTGCAATGTGGAGATATTACTGTTTGTGCATTTACAATATTCATTGATTTTTGCCATTGAAAAACATGTTTTTCATATACCAGAAATGTTTGAAGCTACTGACTGAATGAAAGGAGCTGGCATCTCACTCTCTTTGAATCTTCTTTATCATGCTAGGATTAACAGGAAAAAGCAAAAAATTTCAGAATTGCACCTTGCAATGTGGAGATATTACTGTTTGTGCATTTACAATATTCATTGATTTTTGCCATTGAAAAACGTCCAGAAATGTTTGAAGCTACTGACTGAATGAAAGGAGCTGGCATCTCACTCTCTTTGAATCTTCTTTATCATGCTAGGATTAGCAGGAAAAAGCAAAAAATTTCAGAATTGCACCTTGCAATGTGGAGATATTACTGTTTGTGCATTTACAATATTCATTGATTTTTGCCATTGAAAAACATCATGTTATTCATATACCAGAAATGTTTGAAGCTACTGACTGAATGAAAGGAGCTGGCATCTCACTCTGAATCTTCTTTATCATGCTAGGATTAGCAGGAAAAAGCAAAAAATTTCCGAATTGCACCTTGCAATGTGGAGATATTACTGTTTGTGCATTTACAATATTCATTGATTTTTGCCATTGAAAAACATGTTTTTCATATACCAGAAATGTTTGAAGCTACTGACAATGAAAGGAGCTGGCATCTCACTCTCTTTGAATCTTCTTTATCATGCTAGGATTAGCAGGAAAAAGCAAAAAATTTCAGAATTGCACCTTGCAATGTGGAGATATTACTGTTTGTGCATTTACAATATTCATTGATTTTTGCCATTGAAAAACATGTTTTTCATATACCAGAAATGTTTGAAGCTACTGACTGAATGAAAGGAGCTGGCATCTCACTCTCTTTGAATCTTCTTTATCATGCTAGGATTAACAGGAAAAAGCTAAAAATTTCAGAATTGCACCTTGCAATGTGGAGATATTACTGTTTGTGCATTTACAATATTCATTGATTTTTGCCATTGAAAAACATGTTTTTCATATACCAGAAATGTTTGAAGCTACTGACTGAATGAAAGGAGCTGGCATCTCACTCTCTTTGAATCTTCTTTATCATGCTAGGATTAGCAGGAAAAAGCAAAAAATTTCAGAATTGCACCTTGCAATGTGGAGATATTACTGTTTGTGCATTTACAATATTCATTGATTTTTGCCATTGAAAAACATGTTTTTCATATACCAGAAATGTTTGAAGCTACTGACTGAATGAAAGGAGCTGGCATCTCACTCTCTTTGAATCTTCTTTATCATGCTAGGATTAACAGGAAAAAGCAAAAAATTTCAGAATTGCACCTTGCAATGTGGAGATATTACTGTTTGTGCATTTACAATATTCATTGATTTTTGCCATTGAAAAACGTCCAGAAATGTTTGAAGCTACTGACTGAATGAAAGGAGCTGGCATCTCACTCTCTTTGAATCTTCTTTATCATGCTAGGATTAGCAGGCAAAAGCAAAAAATTTCAGAATTGCACCTTGCAATGTGGAGATATTACTGTTTGTGCATTTACAATATTCATTGATTTTTGCCATTGAAAAACATCATGTTATTCATATACCAGAAATGTTTGAAGCTACTGACTGAATGAAAGGAGCTGGCATCTCACTCTCTTTGAATCTTCTTTATCATGCTAGGATTAGCAGGAAAAAGCAAAAAATTTCCGAATTGCACCTTGCAATGTGGAGATATTACTGTTTGTGCATTTACAATATTCATTGATTTTTGCCATTGAAAAACATGTTTTTCATATACCAGAAATGTTTGAAGCTACTGACTGAATGAAAGGAGCTGGCATCTCACTCTCTTTGAATCTTCTTTATCATGCTAGGATTAGCAGGAAAAAGCAAAAAAATTCAGAATTGCACCTTGCAATGTGGAGATATTACTGTTTGTGCATTTACAATATTCATTGATTTTTGCCATTGAAAAACATGTTTTTCATATACCAGAAATGTTTGAAGCTACTGACTGAATGAAAGGAGCTGGCATCTCACTCTTTGAATCTTCTTTATCATGCTAGGATTAGCAGGAAAAAGCAAAAAATTTCAGAATTGCACCTTGCAATGTGGAGATATTACTGTTTGTGCATTTACAATATTCATTGATTTTTGCCATTGAAAAACATGTTTTTCATATACCAGAAATGTTTGAAGCTTCTGACTGAATGAAAGGAGCTGGCATCTCACTCTCTTTGAATCTTCTTTATCATGCTAGGATTAACAGGAAAAAGCAAAAAATTTCAGAATTGCACCTTGCAATGTGGAGATATTACTGTTTGTGCATTTACAATATTCATTGATTTTTGCCATTGAAAAACGTCCAGAAATGTTTGAAGCTACTGACTGAATGAAAGGAGCTGGCATCTCACTCTCTTTGAATCTTCTTTATCATGCTAGGATTAGCAGGAAAAAGCAAAAAATTTCAGAATTGCACCTTGCAATGTGGAGATATTACTGTTTGTGCATTTACAATATTCATTGATTTTTGCCATTGAAAAACATCATGTTATTCATATACCAGAAATGTTTGAAGCTACTGACTGAATGAAAGGAGCTGGCATCTCACTCTCTTTGAATCTTCTTTATCATGCTAGGATTAGCAGGAAAAAGCAAAAAATTTCCGAATTGCACCTTGCAATGTGGAGATATTACTGTTTGTGCATTTACAATATTCATTGATTTTTGCCATTGAAAAACATGTTTTTCATATACCAGAAATGTTTGAAGCTACTGACTGAATGAAAGGAGCTGGCATCTCACTCTCTTTGAATCTTCTTTATCATGCTAGGATTAGCAGGAAAAAGCAAAAAATTTCAGAATTGCACCTTGCAATGTGGAGATATTACTGTTTGTGCATTTACAATATTCATTGATTTTTGCCATTGAAAAACATGTTTTTCATATACCAGAAATGTTTGAAGCTACTGACTGAATGAAAGGAGCTGGCATCTCACTCTTTGAATCTTCTTTATCATGCTAGGATTAGCAGGAAAAAGCAAAAAATTTCAGAATTGCACCTTGCAATGTGGAGATATTACTGTTTGTGCATTTACAATATTCATTGATTTTTGCCATTGAAAAACATGTTTTTCATATACCAGAAATGTTTGAAGCTTCTGACTGAATGAAAGGAGCTGGCATCTCACTCTCTTTGAATCTTCTTTATCATGCTAGGATTAACAGGAAAAAGCAAAAAATTTCAGAATTGCACCTTGCAATGTGGAGATATTACTGTTTGTGCATTTACAATATTCATTGATTTTTGCCATTGAAAAACGTCCAGAAATGTTTGAAGCTACTGACTGAATGAAAGGAGCTGGCATCTCACTCTCTTTGAATCTTCTTTATCATGCTAGGATTAGCAGGAAAAAGCAAAAAATTTCCGAATTGCACCTTGCAATGTGGAGATATTACTGTTTGTGCATTTACAATATTCATTGATTTTTGTCATTGAAAAACATGTTTTTCATATACCAGAAATGTTTGAAGCTACTGACTGAATGAAAGGAGCTGGCATCTCACTCTCTTTGAATCTTCTTTATCATGCTAGGATTAGCAGGAAAAAGCAAAAAATTTCAGAATTGCACCTTGCAATGTGGAGATATTACTGTTTGTGCATTTACAATATTCATTGATTTTTGCCATTGAAAAACATGTTTTTCATATACCAGAAATGTTTGAAGCTACTGACTGAATGAAAGGAGCTGGCATCTCACTCTTTGAATCTTCTTTATCATGCTAGGATTAGCAGGAAAAAGCAAAAAATTTCAGAATTGCACCTTGCAATGTGGAGATATTACTGTTTGTGCATTTACAATATTCATTGATTTTTGCCATTGAAAAACATGTTTTTCATATACCAGAAATGTTTGAAGCTACTGACTGAATGAAAGGAGCTGGCATCTCACTCTCTTTGAATCTTCTTTATCATGCTAGGATTAACAGGAAAAAGCAAAAAATTTCAGAATTGCACCTTGCAATGTGGAGATATTACTGTTTGTGCATTTACAATATTCATTGATTTTTGCCATTGAAAAATGTCCAGAAATGTTTGAAGCTACTGACTGAATGAAAGGAGCTGGCATCTCACTCTCTTTGAATCTTCTTTATCATGCTAGGATTAGCAGGAAAAAGCAAAAAATTTCAGAATTGCACCTTGCAATGTGGAGATATTACTGTTTGTGCATTTACAATATTCATTGATTTTTGCCATTGAAAAACATCATGTTATTCATATACCAGAAATGTTTGAAGCTACTGACTGAATGAAAGGAGCTGGCATCTCACTCTGAATCTTCTTTATCATGCTAGGATTAGCAGGAAAAAGCAAAAAATTTCCGAATTGCACCTTGCAATGTGGAGATATTACTGTTTGTGCATTTACAATATTCATTGATTTTTGCCATTGAAAAACATGTTTTTCATATACCAGAAATGTTTGAAGCTACTGACTGAATGAAAGGAGCTGGCATCTCACTCTCTTTGAATCTTCTTTATCATGCTAGGATTAGCAGGAAAAAGCAAAAAATTTCAGAATTGCACCTTGCAATGTGGAGATATTACTGTTTGTGCATTTACAATATTCATTGATTTTTGCCATTGAAAAACATGTTTTTCATATACCAGAAATGTTTGAAGCTACTGACTGAATGAAAGGAGCTGGCATCTCACTCTCTTTGAATCTTCTTTATCATGCTAGGATTAACAGGAAAAAGCTAAAAATTTCAGAATTGCACCTTGCAATGTGGAGATATTACTGTTTGTGCATTTACAATATTCATTGATTTTTGCCATTGAAAAACATGTTTTTCATATACCAGAAATGTTTGAAGCTACTGACTGAATGAAAGGAGCTGGCATCTCACTCTCTTTGAATCTTCTTTATCATGCTAGGATTAGCAGGAAAAAGCAAAAAATTTCAGAATTGCACCTTGCAATGTGGAGATATTACTGTTTGTGCATTTACAATATTCATTGATTTTTGCCATTGAAAAACATGTTTTTCATATACCAGAAATGTTTGAAGCTACTGACTGAATGAAAGGAGCTGGCATCTCACTCTCTTTGAATCTTCTTTATCATGCTAGGATTAACAGGAAAAAGCAAAAAATTTCAGAATTGCACCTTGCAATGTGGAGATATTACTGTTTGTGCATTTACAATATTCATTGATTTTTGCCATTGAAAAACGTCCAGAAATGTTTGAAGCTACTGACTGAATGAAAGGAGCTGGCATCTCACTCTCTTTGAATCTTCTTTATCATGCTAGGATTAGCAGGCAAAAGCAAAAAATTTCAGAATTGCACCTTGCAATGTGGAGATATTACTGTTTGTGCATTTACAATATTCATTGATTTTTGCCATTGAAAAACATGATGTTATTCATATACCAGAAATGTTTGAAGCTACTGACTGAATGAAAGGAGCTGGCATCTCACTCTCTTTGAATCTTCTTTATCATGCTAGGATTAGCAGGAAAAAGCAAAAAATTTCCGAATTGCACCTTGCAATGTGGAGATATTACTGTTTGTGCATTTACAATATTCATTGATTTTTGCCATTGAAAAACATGTTTTTCATATACCAGAAATGTTTGAAGCTACTGACTGAATGAAAGGAGCTGGCATCTCACTCTCTTTGAATCTTCTTTATCATGCTAGGATTAGCAGGAAAAAGCAAAAAATTTCAGAATTGCACCTTGCAATGTGGAGATATTACTGTTTGTGCATTTACAATATTCATTGATTTTTGCCATTGAAAAACATGTTTTTCATATACCAGAAATGTTTGAAGCTACTGACTGAATGAAAGGAGCTGGCATCTCACTCTTTGAATCTTCTTTATCATGCTAGGATTAGCAGGAAAAAGCAAAAAATTTCAGAATTGCACCTTGCAATGTGGAGATATTACTGTTTGTGCATTTACAATATTCATTGATTTTTGCCATTGAAAAACATGTTTTTCATATACCAGAAATGTTTGAAGCTTCTGACTGAATGAAAGGAGCTGGCATCTCACTCTCTTTGAATCTTCTTTATCATGCTAGGATTAACAGGAAAAAGCAAAAAATTTCAGAATTGCACCTTGCAATGTGGAGATATTACTGTTTGTGCATTTACAATATTCATTGATTTTTGCCATTGAAAAACGTCCAGAAATGTTTGAAGCTACTGACTGAATGAAAGGAGCTGGCATCTCACTCTCTTTGAATCTTCTTTATCATGCTAGGATTAGCAGGAAAAAGCAAAAAATTTCAGAATTGCACCTTGCAATGTGGAGATATTACTGTTTGTGCATTTACAATATTCATTGATTTTTGCCATTGAAAAACATCATGTTATTCATATACCAGAAATGTTTGAAGCTACTGACTGAATGAAAGGAGCTGGCATCTCACTCTCTTTGAATCTTCTTTATCATGCTAGGATTAGCAGGAAAAAGCAAAAAATTTCCGAATTGCACCTTGCAATGTGGAGATATTACTGTTTGTGCATTTACAATATTCATTGATTTTTGCCATTGAAAAACATGTTTTTCATATACCAGAAATGTTTGAAGCTACTGACTGAATGAAAGGAGCTGGCATCTCACTCTCTTTGAATCTTCTTTATCATGCTAGGATTAGCAGGAAAAAGCAAAAAATTTCAGAATTGCACCTTGCAATGTGGAGATATTACTGTTTGTGCATTTACAATATTCATTGATTTTTGCCATTGAAAAACATGTTTTTCATATACCAGAAATGTTTGAAGCTACTGACTGAATGAAAGGAGCTGGCATCTCACTCTCTTTGAATCTTCTTTATCATGCTAGGATTAACAGGAAAAAGCTAAAAATTTCAGAATTGCACCTTGCAATGTGGAGATATTACTGTTTGTGCATTTACAATATTCATTGATTTTTGCCATTGAAAAACATGTTTTTCATATACCAGAAATGTTTGAAGCTACTGACTGAATGAAAGGAGCTGGCATCTCACTCTCTTTGAATCTTCTTTATCATGCTAGGATTAGCAGGAAAAAGCAAAAAATTTCAGAATTGCACCTTGCAATGTGGAGATATTACTGTTTGTGCATTTACAATATTCATTGATTTTTGCCATTGAAAAACATGTTTTTCATATACCAGAAATGTTTGAAGCTACTGACTGAATGAAAGGAGCTGGCATCTCACTCTCTTTGAATCTTCTTTATCATGCTAGGATTAACAGGAAAAAGCAAAAAATTTCAGAATTGCACCTTGCAATGTGGAGATATTACTGTTTGTGCATTTACAATATTCATTGATTTTTGCCATTGAAAAACGTCCAGAAATGTTTGAACCTACTGACTGAATGAAAGGAGCTGGCATCTCACTCTCTTTGAATCTTCTTTATCATGCTAGGATTAGCAGGAAAAAGCAAAAAATTTCAGAATTGCACCTTGCAATGTGGAGATATTACTGTTTGTGCATTTACAATATTCATTGATTTTTGCCATTGAAAAACATCATGTTATTCATATACCAGAAATGTTTGAAGCTACTGACTGAATGAAAGGAGCTGGCATCTCACTCTCTTTGAATCTTCTTTATCATGCTAGGATTAGCAGGAAAAAGCAAAAAATTTCCGAATTGCACCTTGCAATGTGGAGATATTACTGTTTGTGCATTTACAATATTCATTGATTTTTGCCATTGAAAAACATGTTTTTCATATACCAGAAATGTTTGAAGCTACTGACTGAATGAAAGGAGCTGGCATCTCACTCTCTTTGAATCTTCTTTATCATGCTAGGATTAACAGGAAAAAGCAAAAAATTTCAGAATTGCACCTTGCAATGTGGAGATATTACTGTTTGTGCATTTACAATATTCATTGATTTTTGCCATTGAAAAACGTCCAGAAATGTTTGAAGCTACTGACTGAATGAAAGGAGCTGGCATCTCACTCTCTTTGAATCTTCTTTATCATGCTAGGATTAGCAGGAAAAAGCAAAAAATTTCAGAATTGCACCTTGCAATGTGGAGATATTACTGTTTGTGCATTTACAATATTCATTGATTTTTGCCATTGAAAAACATCATGTTATTCATATACCAGAAATGTTTGAAACTACTGACTGAATGAAAGGAGCTGGCATCTCACTCTCTTTGAATCTTCTTTATCATGCTAGGATTAGCAGGAAAAAGCAAAAAATTTCCGAATTGCACCTTGCAATGTGGAGATATTACTGTTTGTGCATTTACAATATTCATTGATTTTTGCCATTGAAAAACATGTTTTTCATATACCAGAAATGTTTGAAGCTACTGACTGAATGAAAGGAGCTGGCATCTCACTCTCTTTGAATCTTCTTTATCATGCTAGGATTAACAGGAAAAAGCAAAAAATTTCAGAATTGCACCTTGCAATGTGGAGATATTACTGTTTGTGCATTTACAATATTCATTGATTTTTGCCATTGAAAAACATGTTTTTCATATACCAGAAATGTTTGAAGCTACTGACTGAATGAAAGGAGCTGGCATCTCACTCTTTGAATCTTCTTTATCATGCTAGGATTAGCAGGAAAAAGCAAAAAATTTCAGAATTGCACCTTGCAATGTGGAGATATTACTGTTTGTGCATTTACAATATTCATTGATTTTTGCCATTGAAAAACATGTTTTTCATATACCAGAAATGTTTGAAGCTACTGACTGAATGAAAGGAGCTGGCATCTCACTCTCTTTGAATCTTCTTTATCATGCTAGGATTAACAGGAAAAAGCAAAAAATTTCAGAATTGCACCTTGCAATGTGGAGATATTACTGTTTGTGCATTTACAATATTCATTGATTTTTGCCATTGAAAAACATGTTTTTCATATACCAGAAATGTTTGAAGCTACTGACTGAATGAAAGGAGCTGGCATCTCACTCTCTTTGAATCTTCTTTATCATGCCAGGACTAACAGGAAAAAGCAAAAAATTTCAGAATTGCACCTTGCAATGTGGAGATATTACTGTTTGTGCATTTACAATATTCATTGATTTTTGCCATTGAAAAACATCCAGAAATGTTTGAAGCTACTGACTGAATGAAAGGAGCTGGCATCTCACTCTCTTTGAATCTTCTTTATCATGCTAGGATTAGCAGGAAAAAGCAAAAAATTTCAGAATTGCACCTTGCAATGTGGAGATATTACTGTTTGTGCATTTACAATATTCATTGATTTTTGCCATTGAAAAACATGTTTTTCATATACCAGAAATGTTTGAAGCTACTGACTGAATGAAAGGAGCTGGCATCTCACTCTCTTTGAATCTTCTTTATCATGCTAGGATTAGCAGGAAAAAGCAAAAAATTTCAGAATTGCACCTTGCAATGTGGAGATATTACTCTTTGTGCATTTACAATATTCATTGATTTTTGCCATTGAAAAACATGTTTTTCATATACCAGAAATGTTTGAAGCTACTGACTGAATGAAAGGAGCTGGCATCTCACTCTCTTTGAATCTTCTTTATCATGCTAGGATTAACGGGAAAAATCAAAAAATTTCAGAATTGCACCTTGCAATGTGGAGATATTACTGTTTGTGCATTTACAATATTCATTGATTTTTGCCATTGAAAAACATGTTTTTCATATTCCAGAAATGTTTGAAGCTACTGACTGAATGAAAGGAGCTGGCATCTCACTCTCTTTGAATCTTCTTTATCATGCTAGGATTAACAGGAAAAAGCAAAAAATTTCAGAATTGCACCTTGCAATGTGGAGATATTACTGTTTGTGCATTTACAATATTCATTGATTTTTGCCATTGAAAAACGTCCAGAAATGTTTGAAGCTACTGACTGAATGAAAGGAGCTGGCATCTCACTCTCTTTGAATCTTCTTTATCATGCTAGGATTAGCAGGAAAAAGCAAAATTCAGAATTGCACCTTGCAATGTGGAGATATTACTGTTTGTGCATTTACAATATTCATTGATTTTTGCCATTGAAAAACGTTTTTCATATACCAGAAATGTTTGAAGCTACTGACTGAATGAAAGGAGCTGGCATCTCACTCTCTTTGAATCTTCTTTATCATGCTAGGATTAACAGGAAAAAGCAAAAAATTTCAGAATTGCACCTTGCAATGTGGAGATATTACTGTTTGTGCATTTACAATATTCATTGATTTTTGCCATTGAAAAATGTCCAGAAATGTTTGAAGCTACTGACTGAATGAAAGGAGCTGGCATCTCACTCTCTTTGAATCTTCTTTATCATGCTAGGATTAGCAGAAAAAAGCAAAAAATTTCAGAATTGCACCTTGCAATGTGGAGATATTACTGTTTGTGCATTTACAATATTCATTGATTTTTGCCATTGAAAAACATGTTTTTCATATACCAGAAATGTTTGAAGCTACTGACTGAATGAAAGGAGCTGGCATCTCACTCTCTTTGAATCTTCTTTATCATGCTAGGATTAACAGGAAAAAGCAAAAAATTTCAGAATTGCACCTTGCAATGTGGAGATATTACTGTTTGTGCATTTACAATATTCATTGATTTTTGCCATTGAAAAACGTCCAGAAATGTTTGAAGCTACTGACTGAATGAAAGGAGCTGGCATCTCACTCTCTTTGAATCTTCTTTATCATGCTAGGATTAGCAGGAAAAAGCAAAAAATTTCAGAATTGCACCTTGCAATGTGGAGATATTACTGTTTGTGCATTTACAATATTCATTGATTTTTGCCATTGAAAAACATGTTTTTCATATACCAGAAATGTTTGAAGCTACTGACTGAATGAAAGGAGCTGGCATCTCACTCTCTTTGAATCTTCTTTATCATGCTAGGATTAGCAGGAAAAAGCAAAAAATTTCAGAATTGCACCTTGCAATGTGGAGATATTACTGTTTGTGCATTTGCAATATTCATTGATTTTTGCCATTGAAAAACATGTTTTTCATATACCAGAAATGTTTGAAGCTACTGACTGAATGAAAGGAGCTGGCATCTCACTCTCTTTGAATCTTCTTTATCATGCTAGGATTAACAGGAAAAATCAAAAAAATTCAGAATTGCACCTTGCAATGTGGAGATATTACTGTTTGTGCATTTACAATATTCATTGATTTTTGCCATTGAAAAACATGTTTTTCATATTCCAGAAATGTTTGAAGCTACTGACTGAATGAAAGGAGCTGGCATCTCACTCTCTTTGAATCTTCTTTATCATGCTAGGATTAACAGGAAAAAGCAAAAAATTTCAGAATTGCACCTTGCAATGTGGAGATATTACTGTTTGTGCATTTACAATATTCATTGATTTTTGCCATTGAAAAACGTCCAGAAATGTTTGAAGCTACTGACTGAATGAAAGGAGCTGGCATCTCACTCTCTTTGAATCTTCTTTATCATGCTAGGATTAGCAGGAAAAAGCAAAAAATTTCAGAATTGCACCTTGCAATGTGGAGATATTACTGTTTGTGCATTTACAATATTCATTGATTTTTGCCATTGAAAAACATGTTTTTCATATACCAGAAATGTTTGAAGCTACTGACTGAATGAAAGGAGCTGGCATCTCACTCTCTTTGAATCTTCTTTATCATGCTAGGATTAGCAGGAAAAAGCAAAAAATTTCAGAATTGCACCTTGCAATGTGGAGATATTACTGTTTGTGCATTTACAATATTCATTGATTTTTGCCATTGAAAAACGTTTTTCATATACCAGAAATGTTTGAAGCTACTGACTGAATGAAAGGAGCTGGCATCTCACTCTCTTTGAATCTTCTTTATCATGCTAGGATTAACAGGAAAAAGCAAAAAATTTCAGAATTGCACCTTGCAATGTGGAGATATTACTGTTTGTGCATTTACAATATTCATTGATTTTAGCCATTGAAAAACGTCCAGAAATGTTTGAAGCTACTGACTGAATGAAAGGAGCTGGCATCTCACTCTCTTTGAATCTTCTTTATCATGCTAGGATTAACAGGAAAAAGCTAAAAATTTCAGAATTGCACCTTGCAATGTGGAGATATTACTGTATGTGCATTTACAATATTCATTGATTTTTGCCATTGAAAAACATGTTTTTCATATACCAGAAATGTTTGAAGCTACTGAATGAATGAAAGGAGCTGGCATCTCACTCTCTTTGAATATTCTTTATCATGCTAGGATTAGCAGGAAAAAGCAAAAAATTTCAGAATTGCACCTTGCATTGTGGAGATATTACTGTTTGTGCATTTACAATATTCATTGATTTTTGCCATTGAAAAACGTTTTTCATATACCAGAAATGTTTGAAGCTACTGACTGAATGAAAGGAGCTGGCATCTCACTCTTTGAATCTTCTTTATCATGCTAGGATTAGCAGGAAAAAGCAAAAAATTTCAGAATTGCACCTTGCAATGTGGAGATATTACTGTTTGTGCATTTACAATATTCATTGATTTTTGCCATTGAAAAACATGTTTTTCATATACCAGAAATGTTTGAAGCTACTGACTGAATGAAAGGAGCTGGCATCTCACTCTGAATCTTCTTTATCATGCTAGGATTAACAGGAAAAAGCAAAAAATTTCAGAATTGCACCTTGCAATGTGGAGATATTACTGTTTGTGCATTTACAATATTCATTGATTTTTGCCATTGAAAAACATGTTTTTCATATACCAGAAATGTTTGAAGCTACTGACTGAATGAAAGGAGCTGGCATCTCACTCTCTTTGAATCTTCTTTATCATGCTAGGATTAACAGGAAAAAGCAAAAAATTTCAGAATTGCACCTTGCAATGTGGAGATATTACTGTTTGTGCCTTTACAATATTCATTGATTTTTGCCATTGAAAAACGTCCAGAAATGTTTGAAGCTACTGACTGAATGAAAGGAGCTGGCATCTCACTCTCTTTGAATCTTCTTTATCATGCTAGGATTAGCAGGAAAAAGCAAAAAATTTCAGAATTGCACCTTGCAATGTGGAGATATTACTGTTTGTGCATTTACAATATTCATTGATTTTTGCCATTGAAAAACATGTTTTTCATATACCAGAAATGTTTGAAGCTACTGACTGAATGAAAGGAGCTGGCATCTCACTCTCTTTGAATCTTCTTTATCATGCTAGGATTAACAGGAAAAAGCAAAAAATTTCAGAATTGCACCTTGCAATGTGGAGATATTACTGTTTGTGCATTTACAATATTCATTGATTTTTGACATTGAAAAACGTCCAGAAATGTTTGAAGCTACTGACTGAATGAAAGGAGCTGGCATCTCACTCTCTTTGAATCTTCTTTATCATGCTAGGATTAACAGGAAAAAGCTAAAAATTTCAGAATTGCACCTTGCAATGTGGAGATATTACTGTTTGTGCATTTACAATATTCATTGATTTTTGCCATTGAAAAACATGTTTTTCATATACCAGAAATGTTTGAAGCTACTGACTGAATGAAAGGAGCTGGCATCTCACTCTCTTTGAATCTTCTTTATCATGCTAGGATTAGCAGGAAAAAGCAAAAAATTTCAGAATTGCACCTTGCAATGTGGAGATATTACTGTTTGTGCATTTACAATATTCATTGATTTTTGCCATTGAAAAACATGTTTTTCATATACCAGAAATGTTTGAAGCTACTGACTGAATGAAAGGAGCTGGCATCTCACTCTCTTTGAATCTTCTTTATCATGCTAGGATTAGCAGGAAAAAGCAAAAAATTTCAGAATTGCACCTTGCAATGTGGAGATATTACTGTTTGTGCATTTACAATATTCATTGATTTTTGCCATTGAAACACATGTTTTTCATATACCAGAAATGTTTGAAGCTACTGACTGAATGAAAGGAGCTGGCATCTCACTCTCTTTGAATCTTCTTTATCATGCTAGGATTAACAGGAAAAAGCAAAAAATTTCAGAATTGCACCTTGCAATGTGGAGATATTACTGTTTGTGCATTTACAATATTCATTGATTTTTGCCATTGAAAAACGTCCAGAAATGTTTGAAGCTACTGACTGAATGAAAGGAGCTGGCATCTCACTCTCTTTGAATCTTTATCATGCTAGGATTAGCAGGAAAAAGCAAAAAATTTCAGAATTGCACCTTGCAATGTGGAGATATTACTGCTTGTGCATTTACAATATTTCAATGGCAAAAATCAATGAATATTGTAAAAGCACAAACAGTAATTTCTCCGCATTGCAAGGTGCAATTCTGAAATTTTTTGCTTTTTCCTGCTCCTCTTAGCATGATAAAGAAGATTCAAAGAGAGTGAGATGCCAGCTCCTTTCATTCAGTCAGTAGCTTCAATCATTTCTGGACGTTTTTCAATGGCAAAAATCAATAAATATTGTAAATGCACAAACAGTAATTTCTCCGCATTGCAGGGTGCAATTCTGAAATTTTTTGCTTTTTCCTGCTCCTCTTAGCATGATAAAGAAGATTCAAAGAGAGTGAGATGCCAGCTCCTTTCATTCAGTCAGTAGCTTCAAACATTTCTGGTATATGAATAACATGATGTTTTTCAATGGCAAAAATCAATGAATATTGTAAATGCACAAACAGTAATTTCTCCGCATTGCAAGGTGCAATTCTGAAATTTTTTGCTTTTTCCTGCTCCTCTTAGCATGATAAAGAAGATTCAAAGTGAGTGAGATGCCAGCTCCTTTCATTCAGTCAGTAGCTTCAATCATTTCTGGACGTTTTTCAATGGCAAAAATCAATGAATATTGTAAATGCACAAACAGTAATTTCTCCGCATTGCAAGGTGCAATTCTGAAATTTTTTACTTTTTCCTGCTCCTCTTAGCATGGTAAAGAAGATTCAAAGAGAGTGAGATGCCAGCTCCTTTCATTCAGTCAGTAGCTTCAATCATTTCTGGTATATGAATAACATGATGTTTTTCAATGGCAAAAATCAATGAATATTGTAAATGCACAAACAGTAATTTCTCCGCATTGCAAGGTGCAATTCTGAAATTTTTTGCTTTTTCCTGCTCCTCTTAGCATGATAAAGAAGATTCAAAGAGAGTGAGATGCCAGCTCCTTTCATTCAGTCAGTAGCTTCAATCATTTCTGGACGTTTTTCAATGGCAAAAATCAATGAATATTGTAAATGCATAAACTAATTTCTCCGCATTGCAAGGTGCAATTCTGAAATTTTTTGCTTTTTCCTGCTCCTCTTAGCATGATAAAGAAGATTCAAAGAGAGTGAGATGCCAGCTCCTTTCATTCAGTCAGTAGCTTCAATCATTTCTGGTAAATGAATAACATGATGTTTTTCAATGGCAAAAATCAATGAATTTTGTAAATGCACAAACAGTAATTTCTCCGCATTGCAAGGCGCAATTCTGAAATTTTTTGCTTTTTCCTGCTCCTCTTAGCATGATAAAGAAGATTCAAAGAGAGTGAGATGCCAGCTCCTTTCATTCAGTCAGTAGCTTCAATCATTTCTGGACGTTTTTCAATGGCAAAAATCAATGAATATTGTAAATGCACAAACAGTAATTTCTCCGCATTGCAAGGTGCAATTCTGAAATTTTTTGCTTTTTCCTGCTCCTCTTAGCATGATAAAGAAGATTCAAAGAGAGTGAGATGCCAGCTCCTTTCATTCAGTCACTAGGTTCAATCATTTCTGGAAGTTTTTCAATGGCAAAAATCAATGAATATTGTAAATGCACAAACTGTAATTTCTCCGCATTGCAAGGTGCAATTCTGAAATTTTTTGCTTTTTCCTGCTCCTCTTAGCATGATAAAGAAGACTCAAAGAGAGTGAGATGCCAGCTCCTTTCATTCAGTCAGTAGCTTCAATCATTTCTGGACGTTTTTCAATGGCAAAAATCAATGAATATTGTAAATGCACAAACAGTAATTTCTCCGCATTGCAGGGTGCAATTCTGAAATTTTTTGCTTTTTCCTGCTCCTCTTAGCATGATAAAGAAGATTCAAAGAGAGTGAGATGCCAGCTCCTTTCATTCAGTCAGTAGCTTCAAACATTTCTGGTATATGAATAACATGATGTTTTTCAATGGCAAAAATCAATGAATATTGTAAATGCACAAACAGTAATTTCTCCGCATTGCAAGGTGCAATTCTGAAATTTTTTGCTTTTTCCTGCTCCTCTTAGCATGATAAAGAAGATTCAAAGTGAGTGAGATGCCAGCTCCTTTCATTCAGTCAGTAGCTTCAATCATTTCTGGACGTTTTTCAATGGCAAAAATCAATGAATATTGTAAATGCACAAACAGTAATTTCTCCGCATTGCAAGGTGCAATTCTGAAATTTTTTACTTTTTCCTGCTCCTCTTAGCATGGTAAAGAAGATTCAAAGAGAGTGAGATGCCAGCTCCTTTCATTCAGTCAGTAGCTTCAATCATTTCTGGTATATGAATAACATGATGTTTTTCAATGGCAAAAATCAATGAATATTGTAAATGCACAAACAGTAATTTCTCCGCATTGCAAGGTGCAATTCTGAAATTTTTTGCTTTTTCCTGCTCCTCTTAGCATGATAAAGAAGACTCAAAGAGAGTGAGATGCCAGCTCCTTTCATTCAGTCAGTAGCTTCAATCATTTCTGGACGTTTTTCAATGGCAAAAATCAATGAATATTGTAAATGCACAAACAGTAATTTCTCCGCATTGCAGGGTGCAATTCTGAAATTTTTTGCTTTTTCCTGCTCCTCTTAGCATGATAAAGAAGATTCAAAGAGAGTGAGATGCCAGCTCCTTTCATTCAGTCAGTAGCTTCAAACATTTCTGGTATATGAATAACATGATGTTTTTCAATGGCAAAAATCAATGAATATTGTAAATGCACAAACAGTAATTTCTCCGCATTGCAAGGTGCAATTCTGAAATTTTTTGCTTTTTCCTGCTCCTCTTAGCATGATAAAGAAGATTCAAAGTGAGTGAGATGCCAGCTCCTTTCATTCAGTCAGTAGCTTCAATCATTTCTGGACGTTTTTCAATGGCAAAAATCAATGAATATTGTAAATGCACAAACAGTAATTTCTCCGCATTGCAAGGTGCAATTCTGAAATTTTTTACTTTTTCCTGCTCCTCTTAGCATGGTAAAGAAGATTCAAAGAGAGTGAGATGCCAGCTCCTTTCATTCAGTCAGTAGCTTCAATCATTTCTGGTATATGAATAACATGATGTTTTTCAATGGCAAAAATCAATGAATATTGTAAATGCACAAACAGTAATTTCTCCGCATTGCAAGGTGCAATTCTGAAATTTTTTGCTTTTTCCTGCTCCTCTTAGCATGATAAAGAAGATTCAAAGAGAGTGAGATGCCAGCTCCTTTCATTCAGTCAGTAGCTTCAATCATTTCTGGACGTTTTTCAATGGCAAAAATCAATGAATATTGTAAATGCATAAACTAATTTCTCCGCATTGCAAGGTGCAATTCTGAAATTTTTTGCTTTTTCCTGCTCCTCTTAGCATGATAAAGAAGATTCAAAGAGAGTGAGATGCCAGCTCCTTTCATTCAGTCAGTAGCTTCAATCATTTCTGGTAAATGAATAACATGATGTTTTTCAATGGCAAAAATCAATGAATTTTGTAAATGCACAAACAGTAATTTCTCCGCATTGCAAGGCGCAATTCTGAAATTTTTTGCTTTTTCCTGCTCCTCTTAGCATGATAAAGAAGATTCAAAGAGAGTGAGATGCCAGCTCCTTTCATTCAGTCAGTAGCTTCAATCATTTCTGGACGTTTTTCAATGGCAAAAATCAATGAATATTGTAAATGCACAAACAGTAATTTCTCCGCATTGCAAGGTGCAATTCTGAAATTTTTTGCTTTTTCCTGCTCCTCTTAGCATGATAAAGAAGATTCAAAGAGAGTGAGATGCCAGCTCCTTTCATTCAGTCACTAGGTTCAATCATTTCTGGACGTTTTTCAATGGCAAAAATCAATGAATATTGTAAATGCACAAACAGTAATTTCTCCGCATTGCAAGGTGCAATTCTGAAATTTTTTGCTTTTTCCTGCTCCTCTTATCATGATAAAGAAGATTCAAAGAGAGTGAGGTGCCAGCTCCTTTCATTCAGTCAGTAGCTTCAAACATTTCTGGTATATGAATAACATGTTTTTCAATGGCAAAAATCAATGAATATTGTAAATGCACAAACAGTAATTTCTCCGCATTGCAAGGTGCAATTCTGAAATTTTTTGCTTTTTCCTGCTCCTCTTAGCATGATAAAGAAGATTCAAAGAGAGTGAGATGCCAGCTCCTTTCATTCAGTCAGTAGCTTCAATCATTTCTGGACGTTTTTCAATGTCAAAAATCAATGAATATTGTAAATGCACAAACAGTAATTTCTCCGCATTGCAAGGTGCAATTCTGAAATTTTTTGCTTTTTCCTGCTCCTCTTAGCATGATAAAGAAGATTCAAAGAGAGTGAGATGCCAGCTCCTTTCATTCAGTCAGTAGCTTCAATCATTTCTGGAAGTTTTTCAATGGCAAAAATCAATGAATATTGTAAATGCACAAACTGTAATTTCTCCGCATTGCAAGGTGCAATTCTGAAATTTTTTGCTTTTTCCTGCTCCTCTTAGCATGATAAAGAAGACTCAAAGAGAGTGAGATGCCAGCTCCTTTCATTCAGTCAGTAGCTTCAATCATTTCTGGACGTTTTTCAATGGCAAAAATCAATGAATATTGTAAATGCACAAACAGTAATTTCTCCGCATTGCAAGGTGCAATTCTGAAATTTTTTGCTTTTTCCTGCTCCTCTTAGCATGATAAAGAAGATTCAAAGAGAGTGAGATGCCAGCTCCTTTCATTCAGTCAGTAGCTTCAAACATTTCTGGTATATGAATAACATGATGTTTTTCAATGGCAAAAATCAATGAATATTGTAAATGCACAAACAGTAATTTCTCCGCATTGCAAGGTGCAATTCTGAAATTTTTTGCTTTTTCCTGCTCCTCTTAGCATGATAAAGAAGATTCAAAGAGAGTGAGATGCCAGCTCCTTTCATTCAGTCAGTAGCTTCAATCATTTCTGGACGTTTTTCAATGGCAAAAATCAATGAATATTGTAAATGCACAAACAGTAATTTCTCCGCATTGCAAGGTGCAATTCTGAAATTTTTTGCTTTTTCCTGCTCCTCTTAGCATGATAAAGAAGATTCAAAGAGAGTGAGATGCCAGCTCCTTTCATTCAGTCAGTAGCTTCAAACATTTCTGGTATATGAATAACATGATGTTTTTCAATGGCAAAAATCAATGAATATTGTAAATGCACAAACAGTAATTTCTCCGCATTGCAAGGTGCAATTCTGAAATTTTTTGCTTTTTCCTGCTCCTCTTAGCATGATAAAGAAGATTCAAAGAGAGTGAGATGCCAGCTCCTTTCATTCAGTCAATAGCTTCAAACATTTCTGGACGTTTTTCAATTGCAAAAATCAATGGATATTGTAAATGCACAAACAGTAATTTCTCCGCATTGCAAGGTGCAATTCTGAAATTTTTTGCTTTTTCCTGCTCCTCTTAGCATGATAAAGAAGATTCAAAGAGAGTGAGATGCCAGCTACTTTCATTCAGTCAGTAGCTTCAATCATTTCTGGTATATGAATAACATGATGTTTTTCAAAGGCAAAAATCAATGAATATTGTAAATGCACAAACAGTAATTTCTCCGCATTGCAAGGTGCAATTCTGAAATTTTTTGCTTTTTCCTGCTCCTCTTAGCATGATAAAGAAGATTCAAAGAGAGTGAGATGCCAGCTCCTTTCATTCAGTCAGTAGCTTCAAACATTTCTGGTATATGAATAACATGATGTTTTTCAATGGCAAAAATCAATGAATATTGTAAATGCACAAACAGTAATTTCTCCGCATTGCAAGGTGCAATTCTGAAATTTTTTGCTTTTTCCTGCTCCTCTTAGCATGATAAAGAAGATTCAAAGAGAGTGAGATGCCAGCTCCTTTCATTCAGTCAGTAGCTTCAAACATTTCTGGACGTTTTTCAATTGCAAAAATCAATGGATATTGTAAATGCACAAACAGTAATTTCTCCGCATTGCAAGGTGCAATTCTGAAATTTTTTGCTTTTTCCTGCTCCTCTTAGCATGATAAAGAAGATTCAAAGAGAGTGAGATGCCAGCTACTTTCATTCAGTCAGTAGCTTCAATCATTTCTGGTATATGAATAACATGATGTTTTTCAATGGCAAAAATCAATGAATATTGTAAATGCACAAACAGTAATTTCTCCGCATTGCAAGGTGCAATTCTGAAATTTTTTGCTTTTTCCTGCTCCTCTTAGCATGATAAAGATGATTCAAAGAGAGTGAGATGCCAGCTCCTTTCATTCAGTCAGTAGCTTCAATCATTTCTGGTATATGAATAACATGATGTTTTTCAATGGCAAAAATCAATGAATATTGTAAATGCGCAAAGAGTAATTTATCCGCATTGCAAGGTGCAATTCTGAAATTTTTTGTTTTTCCTGCTCCTCTTAGCATGATAAAGAAGATTCAAAGAGAGTGAGATGCCAGCTCCTTTCATTCAGTCAGTAGCTTCAAACATTTCTGGTATATGAATAACATGATGTTTTTCAATGGCAAAAATCAATGAATATTGTAAATGCACAAACAGTAATTTCTCCGCATTGCAAGGTGCAATTCTGAAATTTTTTGCTTTCTCCTGCTCCTCTTAGCATGATAAAGAAGATTCAAAGAGAGTGAGATGCCAGCTCCTTTCATTCAGTCAGTAGCTTCAATCATTTCTGGTATATGAATAACATGATGTTTTTCAATGGCAAAAATCAATGAATTTTGTAAATGCACAAACAGCAATTTCTCCGCATTGCAAGGTGCAATTCTGAAATTTTTTGCTTTTTCCTGCTCCTCTTAGCATGATAAAGAAGATTCAAAGAGAGTGAGATGCCAGCTCCTTTCATTCAGTCAGTAGCTTCAATCATTTCTGGACGTTTTTCAATGGCAAAAATCAATGAATATTGTAAATGCAAAAACAGTAATTTCTCCGCATTGCAAGGTGCAATTCTGAAATTTTTTGCTTTTTCCTGCTCCTCTTAGCATGATAAAGAAGATTCAAAGAGAGTGAGATGCCAGCTCCTTTCATTCAGTCAGTAGCTTCAAACATTTCTGGTATATGAATAACATGATGTTTTTCAATGGCAAAAATCAATGAATATTGTAAATGCACAAACAGTAATTTCTCCGCATTGCAAGGTGCAATTCTGAAATTTTTTGCTTTTTCCTGCTCCTCTTAGCATGATAAAGAAGATTCAAAGAGAGTGAGATGCCAGCTCCTTTCGTTCAGTCAGTAGCTTCAATCATTTCTGGACGTTTTTCAATGGTAAAAATCAATGAATATTGTAAATGCACAAGCAGTAATTTCTCCGCATTGCAAGGTGCAATTCTGAAATTTTTTGCTTTTTCCTGCTCCTCTTAGCATGATAAAGAAGATTCAAAGAGAGTGAGATGCCAGCTCCTTTCATTCAGTCAGTAGCTTCAAACATTTCTGGTAGATGAATAACATGATGTTTTTCAATGGCAAAAATCAATGAATATTGTAAATGCACAAACAGTAATTTCTCCGCATTGCAAGGTGCAATTCTGAAATTTTTTGCTTTTTCCTGCTCCTCTTAGCATGATAAAGAAGATTCAAAGAGAGTGAGATGCCAGCTCCTTTCATTCAGTCAGTAGCTTCAAACATTTCTGGTATATGAATAACATGATGTTTTTCAATGGCAAAAATCAATGAATATTGTAAATGCACAAACAGTAATTTCTCCGCATTGCAAGGTGCAATTCTGAAATTTTTTGCTTTTTCCTGCTCCTCTTAGCATGATAAAGAAGATTCAAAGAGAGTGAGATGCCAGCTCCTTTCATTCAGTCAGTAGCTTCAATCATTTCTGGACGTTTTTCAATGGCAAAAATCAATGAATATTGTAAATGCACAAACAGTAATTTCTCCGCATTGCAAGGTGCAATTCTGAAATTTTTTGCTTTTTCCTGCTCCTCTTAGCATGATAAAGAGATTCAAAGAGAGTGAGATGCCAGCTCCTTTCATTCAGTCAGTAGCTTCAAACATTTCTGGTATATGAATAACATGATGTTTTTCAATGGTAAAAATCAATGAATATTGTAAATGCACAAACAGTAATTTCTCCGCATTGCAAGGTGCAATTCTGAAATTTTTTGCTTTTTCCTGCTCCTCTTAGCATGATAAAGAAGATTCAAAGAGAGTGAGATGCCAGCTCCTTTCATTCAGTCAGTAGCTTCAATCATTTCTGGTATATGAATAACATGATGTTTTTCAATGGCAAAAATCAATGAATATTGTAAATGCACAAACAGTAATTTCTCCGCATTGCAAGGTGCAATTCTGAAATTTTTTGCTTTTTCCTGCTCCTCTTAGCATGATAAAGAAGATTCAAAGAGAGTGAGATGCCAGCTCCTTTCATTCAGTCAGTAGCTTCAAACATTTCTGGTATATGAATAACATGATGTTTTTCAATGGCAAAAATCAATGAATATTGTAAATGCACAAACAGTAATTTCTCCGCATTGCAAGGTGCAATTCTGAAATTTTTTGCTTTTTCCTGCTCCTCTTAGCATGATAAAGAAGATTCAAAGAGAGTGAGATGCCAGCTCCTTTCATTCAGTCAGTAGCTTCAAACATTTCTGGACGTTTTTCAATTGCAAAAATCAATGGATATTGTAAATGCACAAACAGTAATTTCTCCGCATTGCAAGGTGCAATTCTGAAATTTTTTGCTTTTTCCTGCTCCTCTTAGCATGATAAAGAAGATTCAAAGAGAGTGAGATGCCAGCTACTTTCATTCAGTCAGTAGCTTCAATCATTTCTGGTATATGAATAACATGATGTTTTTCAATGGCAAAAATCAATGAATATTGTAAATGCACAAACAGTAATTTCTCCGCATTGCAAGGTGCAATTCTGAAATTTTTTGCTTTTTCCTGCTCCTCTTAGCATGATAAAGATGATTCAAAGAGAGTGAGATGCCAGCTCCTTTCATTCAGTCAGTAGCTTCAATCATTTCTGGTATATGAATAACATGATGTTTTTCAATGGCAAAAATCAATGAATATTGTAAATGCGCAAAGAGTAATTTATCCGCATTGCAAGGTGCAATTCTGAAATTTTTTGTTTTTCCTGCTCCTCTTAGCATGATAAAGAAGATTCAAAGAGAGTGAGATGCCAGCTCCTTTCATTCAGTCAGTAGCTTCAAACATTTCTGGTATATGAATAACATGATGTTTTTCAATGGCAAAAATCAATGAATATTGTAAATGCACAAACAGTAATTTCTCCGCATTGCAAGGTGCAATTCTGAAATTTTTTGCTTTCTCCTGCTCCTCTTAGCATGATAAAGAAGATTCAAAGAGAGTGAGATGCCAGCTCCTTTCATTCAGTCAGTAGCTTCAATCATTTCTGGTATATGAATAACATGATGTTTTTCAATGGCAAAAATCAATGAATTTTGTAAATGCACAAACAGCAATTTCTCCGCATTGCAAGGTGCAATTCTGAAATTTTTTGCTTTTTCCTGCTCCTCTTAGCATGATAAAGAAGATTCAAAGAGAGTGAGATGCCAGCTCCTTTCATTCAGTCAGTAGCTTCAATCATTTCTGGACGTTTTTCAATGGCAAAAATCAATGAATATTGTAAATGCAAAAACAGTAATTTCTCCGCATTGCAAGGTGCAATTCTGAAATTTTTTGCTTTTTCCTGCTCCTCTTAGCATGATAAAGAAGATTCAAAGAGAGTGAGATGCCAGCTCCTTTCATTCAGTCAGTAGCTTCAAACATTTCTGGTATATGAATAACATGATGTTTTTCAATGGCAAAAATCAATGAATATTGTAAATGCACAAACAGTAATTTCTCCGCATTGCAAGGTGCAATTCTGAAATTTTTTGCTTTTTCCTGCTCCTCTTAGCATGATAAAGAAGATTCAAAGAGAGTGAGATGCCAGCTCCTTTCGTTCAGTCAGTAGCTTCAATCATTTCTGGACGTTTTTCAATGGTAAAAATCAATGAATATTGTAAATGCACAAGCAGTAATTTCTCCGCATTGCAAGGTGCAATTCTGAAATTTTTTGCTTTTTCCTGCTCCTCTTAGCATGATAAAGAAGATTCAAAGAGAGTGAGATGCCAGCTCCTTTCATTCAGTCAGTAGCTTCAAACATTTCTGGTAGATGAATAACATGATGTTTTTCAATGGCAAAAATCAATGAATATTGTAAATGCACAAACAGTAATTTCTCCGCATTGCAAGGTGCAATTCTGAAATTTTTTGCTTTTTCCTGCTCCTCTTAGCATGATAAAGAAGATTCAAAGAGAGTGAGATGCCAGCTCCTTTCATTCAGTCAGTAGCTTCAAACATTTCTGGTATATGAATAACATGATGTTTTTCAATGGCAAAAATCAATGAATATTGTAAATGCACAAACAGTAATTTCTCCGCATTGCAAGGTGCAATTCTGAAATTTTTTGCTTTTTCCTGCTCCTCTTAGCATGATAAAGAAGATTCAAAGAGAGTGAGATGCCAGCTCCTTTCATTCAGTCAGTAGCTTCAATCATTTCTGGACGTTTTTCAATGGCAAAAATCAATGAATATTGTAAATGCACAAACAGTAATTTCTCCGCATTGCAAGGTGCAATTCTGAAATTTTTTGCTTTTTCCTGCTCCTCTTAGCATGATAAAGAGATTCAAAGAGAGTGAGATGCCAGCTCCTTTCATTCAGTCAGTAGCTTCAAACATTTCTGGTATATGAATAACATGATGTTTTTCAATGGTAAAAATCAATGAATATTGTAAATGCACAAACAGTAATTTCTCCGCATTGCAAGGTGCAATTCTGAAATTTTTTGCTTTTTCCTGCTCCTCTTAGCATGATAAAGAAGATTCAAAGAGAGTGAGATGCCAGCTCCTTTCATTCAGTCAGTAGCTTCAATCATTTCTGGTATATGAATAACATGATGTTTTTCAATGGCAAAAATCAATGAATATTGTAAATGCACAAACAGTAATTTCTCCGCATTGCAAGGTGCAATTCTGAAATTTTTTGCTTTTTCCTGCTCCTCTTAGCATGATAAAGAAGATTCAAAGAGAGTGAGATGCCAGCTCCTTTCATTCAGTCAGTAGCTTCAAACATTTCTGGTATATGAATAACATGATGTTTTTCAATGGCAAAAATCAATGAATATTGTAAATGCACAAACAGTAATTTCTCCGCATTGCAAGGTGCAATTCTGAAATTTTTTGCTTTTTCCTGCTCCTCTTAGCATGATAAATAAGATTCAAAGAGAGTGAGATGCCAGCTCCTTTCATTCAGTCAGTAGCTTCAATCATTTCTGGAAGTTTTTCAATGGCAAAAATCAATGAATATTGTAAATGCACAAACAGTAATTTCTCCGCATTGCAAGGTGCAATTCTGAAATTTTTTGCTTTTTCCTGCTCCTCTTAGCATGATAAAGAAGATTCAAAGAGAGTGAGATGCCAGCTCCTTTCATTCAGTCAGTAGCTTCAATCATTTCTGGACGTTTTTCAATGGCAAAAATCAATGAATATTGTAAATGCACAAACAGTAATTTCTCCGCATTGCAAGGTGCAATTCTGAAATTTTTTGCTTTTTCCTGCTCCTCTTAGCATGATAAAGAAGATTCAAAGAGAGTGAGATGCCAGCTCCTTTCATTCAGTCAGTAGCTTCAATCATTTCTGGAAGTTTTTCAATGGCAAAAATTAATGAATATTGTAAATGCACAAACAGTAATTTCTCCGCATTGCAAGGTGCAATTCTGAAATTTTTTGCTTTTTCCTGCTCCTCTTAGCATGATAAAGAAGATTCAAAGAGAGTGAGATGCCAGCTCCTTTCATTCAGTCAGTAGCTTCAATCATTTCTGGACGTTTTTCAATGGCAAAAATCAATGAATATTGTAAATGCACAAACAGTAATTTCTCCGCATTGCAAGGTGCAATTCTGAAATTTTTTGCTTTCTCCTGCTCCTCTTAGCATGATAAAGAAGATTCAAAGAGAGTGAGATGCCAGCTCCTTTCATTCAGTCAGTAGCTTCAATCATTTCTGGACGTTTTTCAATGGCAAAAATCAGTGAATATTGTAAATGCACAAACAGTAATTTCTCCGCATTGCAAGGTGCAATTCTGAAATTTTTTGCTTTTTCCTGCTCCTCTTAGCATGATAAAGAAGATTCAAAGAGAGTGAGATGCCAGCTCCTTTCATTCAGTCAGTAGCTTCAAACATTTCTGGTATATGAAAAACATGATGTTTTTCAATGGCAAAAATCAATGAATATTGTAAATGCACAAACAGTAATTTCTCTGCATTGCAAGGTGCAATTCTGAAATTTTTTGCTTTTTCCTGCTCCTCTTAGCATGATAAAGAAGATTCAAAGAGAGTGAGATGCCAGCTCCTTTCATTCAGTCAGTAGCTTCAATCATTTCTGGACGTTTTTCAATGGCAAAAATCAATGAATATTGTAAATGCACAAACAGTAATTTCTCCGCATTGCAAGGTGCAATTCTGAAATTTTTTGCTTTTTCCTGCTCCTCTTAGCATGATAAAGAAGATTCAAAGAGAGTGAGATGCCAGCTCCTTTCATTCAGTCAGTAGCTTCAAACATTTCTGGTATATGAATAACATGATGTTTTTCAATGGCAAAAATCAATGAATATTGTAAAAGCACAAACAGTAATTTCTCCGCATTGCAAGGTGCAATTCTGAAATTTTTTGCTTTTTCCTGCTCCTCTTAGCATGATAAAGAAGATTCAAAGAGAGTGAGATGCCAGCTCCTTTCATTCAGTCAGTAGCTTCAATCATTTCTGGACGTTTTTCAATGGCAAAAATCAATGAATATTGTAAATGCACAAACAGTAATTTCTCCGCATTGCAAGGTGCAATTCTGAAATTTTTTGCTTTTTCCTGCTCCTCTTAGCATGATAAAGAAGATTCAAAGAGAGTGAGATGCCAGCTCCTTTCATTCAGTCAGTAGCTTCAATCATTTCTGGAAGTTTTTCAATGGCAAAAATTAATGAATATTGTAAATGCACAAACAGTAATTTCTCCGCATTGCAAGGTGCAATTCTGAAATTTTTTGCTTTTTCCTGCTCCTCTTAGCATGATAAAGAAGATTCAAAGAGAGTGAGATGCCAGCTCCTTTCATTCAGTCAGTAGCTTCAATCATTTCTGGACGTTTTTCAATGGCAAAAATCAATGAATATTGTAAATGCACAAACAGTAATTTCTCCGCATTGCAAGGTGCAATTCTGAAATTTTTTGCTTTTTCCTGCTCCTCTTAGCATGATAAAGAAGATTCAAAGAGAGTGAGATGCCAGCTCCTTTCATTCAGTCAGTAGCTTCAATCATTTCTGGACGTTTTTCAATGGCAAAAATCAGTGAATATTGTAAATGCACAAACAGTAATTTCTCCGCATTGCAAGGTGCAATTCTGAAATTTTTTGCTTTTTCCTGCTCCTCTTAGCATGATAAAGAAGATTCAAAGAGAGTGAGATGCCAGCTCCTTTCATTCAGTCAGTAGCTTCAATCATTTCTGGACGTTTTTCAATGGCAAAAATCAATGAATATTGTAAATGCACAAACAGTAATTTCTCCGCATTGCAAGGTGCAATTCTGAAATTTTTTGCTTTTTCCTGCTCCTCTTAGCATGATAAAGAAGATTCAAAGAGAGTGAGATGCCAGCTCCTTTCATTCAGTCAGTAGCTTCAATCATTTCTGGAAGTTTTTCAATGGCAAAAATTAATGAATATTGTAAATGCACAAACAGTAATTTCTCCGCATTGCAAGGTGCAATTCTGAAATTTTTTGCTTTTTCCTGCTCCTCTTAGCATGATAAAGAAGATTCAAAGAGAGTGAGATGCCAGCTCCTTTCATTCAGTCAGTAGCTTCAATCATTTCTGGACGTTTTTCAATGGCAAAAATCAATGAATATTGTAAATGCACAAACAGTAATTTCTCCGCATTGCAAGGTGCAATTCTGAAATTTTTTGCTTTTTCCTGCTCCTCTTAGCATGATAAAGAAGATTCAAAGAGAGTGAGATGCCAGCTCCTTTCATTCAGTCAGTAGCTTCAATCATTTCTGGACGTTTTTCAATGGCAAAAATCAGTGAATATTGTAAATGCACAAACAGTAATTTCTCCGCATTGCAAGGTGCAATTCTGAAATTTTTTGCTTTTTCCTGCTCCTCTTAGCATGATAAAGAAGATTCAAAGAGAGTGAGATGCCAGCTCCTTTCATTCAGTCAGTAGCTTCAAACATTTCTGGTATATGAATAACATGATGTTTTTCAATGGCAAAAATCAATGAATATTGTAAATGCACAAACAGTAATTTCTCCGCATTGCAAGGTGCAATTCTGAAATTTTTTGCTTTTTCCTGCTCCTCTTAGCATGATAAAGAAGATTCAAAGAGAGTGAGATGCCAGCTCCTTTCATTCAGTCAGTAGCTTCAATCATTTCTGGACGTTTTTCAATGGCAAAAATCAATGAATATTGTAAATGCACAAACAGTAATTTCTCCGCATTGCAAGGTGCAGTTCTGAAATTTTTTGCTTTTTCCTGCTCCTCTTAGCATGATAAAGAAGATTCAAAGAGAGTGAGATGCCAGCTCCTTTCATTCAGTCAGTAGCTTCAATCATTTCTGGAAGTTTTTCAATGGCAAAAATCAATGAATATTGTAAATGCACAAACAGTAATTTCTCCGCATTGCAAGGTGCAATTCTGAAATTTTTTGCTTTTTCCTGCTCCTCTTAGCATGATAAAGAAGATTCAAAGAGAGTGAGATGCCAGCTCCTTTCATTCAGTCAGTAGCTTCAATCATTTCTGGACGTTTTTCAATGGCAAAAATCAATGAATATTGTAAATGCACAAACAGTAATTTCTCCGCATTGCAAGGTGCAATTCTGAAATTTTTTGCTTTTTCCTGCTCCTCTTAGCATGATAAAGAAGATTCAAAGAGAGTGAGATGCCAGCTCCTTTCATTCAGTCAGTAGCTTCAATCATTTCTGGAAGTTTTTCAATGGCAAAAATTAATGAATATTGTAAATGCACAAACAGTAATTTCTCCGCATTGCAAGGTGCAATTCTGAAATTTTTTGCTTTTTCCTGCTCCTCTTAGCATGATAAAGAAGATTCAAAGAGAGTGAGATGCCAGCTCCTTTCATTCAGTCAGTAGCTTCAATCATTTCTGGACGTTTTTCAATGGCAAAAATCAATGAATATTGTAAATGCACAAACAGTAATTTCTCCGCATTGCAAGGTGCAATTCTGAAATTTTTTGCTTTTTCCTGCTCCTCTTAGCATGATAAAGAAGATTCAAAGAGAGTGAGATGCCAGCTCCTTTCATTCAGTCAGTAGCTTCAATCATTTCTGGACGTTTTTCAATGGCAAAAATCAGTGAATATTGTAAATGCACAAACAGTAATTTCTCCGCATTGCAAGGTGCAATTCTGAAATTTTTTGCTTTTTCCTGCTCCTCTTAGCATGATAAAGAAGATTCAAAGAGAGTGAGATGCCAGCTCCTTTCATTCAGTCAGTAGCTTCAAACATTTCTGGTATATGAATAACATGATGTTTTTCAATGGCAAAAATCAATGAATATTGTAAATGCACAAACAGTAATTTCTCCGCATTGCAAGGTGCAATTCTGAAATTTTTTGCTTTTTCCTGCTCCTCTTAGCATGATAAAGAAGATTCAAAGAGAGTGAGATGCCAGCTCCTTTCATTCAGTCAGTAGCTTCAATCATTTCTGGACATTTTTCAATGGCAAAAATCAATGAATATTGTAAATGCACAAAACAGTAATTTCTCCGCATTGCAAGGTGCAATTCTGAAATTTTTTGCTTTTTCCTGCTCCTCTTAGCATGATAAAGAAGATTCAAAGAGAGTGAGATGCCAGCTCCTTTCATTCAGTCAGTAGCTTCAAACATTTCTGGTATATGAATAACATGATGTTTTTCAATGGCAAAAATCAATGAATATTGTAAATGCACAAACAGTAATTTCTCCGCATTGCAAGGTGCAATTCTGAAATTTTTTGCTTTTTCCTGCTCCTCTTAGCATGATAAAGAAGATTCAAAGAGAGTGAGATGCCAGCTCCTTTCATTCAGTCAGTAGCTTCAATCATTTCTGGACGTTTTTCAATGGCAAAAATCAATGAATATTGTAAATGCACAAACAGTAATTTCTCCGCATTGCAAGGTGCAATTCTGAAATTTTTTGCTTTTTCCTGCTCCTCTTAGCATGATAAAGAAGATTCAAAGAGAGTGAGATGCCAGCTCCTTTCATTCAGTCAGTAGCTTCAATCATTTCTGGAAGTTTTTCAATGGCAAAAATCAATGAATATTGTAAATGCACAAACAGTAATTTCTCCGCATTGCAAGGTGCAATTCTGAAATTTTTTGCTTTTTCCTGCTCCTCTTAGCATGATAAAGAAGATTCAAAGAGAGTGAGATGCCAGCTCCTTTCATTCAGTCAGTAGCTTCAATCATTTCTGGACGTTTTTCAATGGCAAAAATCAATGAATATTGTAAATGCACAAACAGTAATTTCTCCGCATTGCAAGGTGCAATTCTGAAATTTTTTGCTTTTTCCTGCTCCTCTTAGCATGATAAAGAAGATTCAAAGAGAGTGAGATGCCAGCTCCTTTCATTCAGTCAGTAGCTTCAAACATTTCTGGTATATGAATAACATGATGTTTTTCAATGGCAAAAATCAATGAATATTGTAAATGCACAAACAATAATTTCTCCGCATTGCAAGGTGCAATTCTGAAATTTTTTGCTTTTTCCTGCTCCTCTTAGCATGATAAAGAAGATTCAAAGAGAGTGAGATGCCAGCTCCTTTCATTCAGTCAGTAGCTTCAATCATTTCTGGACGTTTTTCAATGGCAAAAATCAATGAATATTGTAAATGCACAAACAGTAATTTCTCCGCATTGCAAGGTGCAATTCTGAAATTTTTTGCTTTTTCCTGCTCCTCTTAGCATGATAAAGAAGATTCAAAGAGAGTGAGATGCCAGCTCCTTTCATTCAGTCAGTAGCTTCAATCATTTCTGGACGTTTTTCAATGGCAAAAATCAATGAATATTGTAAATGCACAAACAGTAATTTCTCCGCATTGCAAGGTGCAATTCTGAAATTTTTTGCTTTTTCCTGCTCCTCTTAGCATGATAAAGAAGATTCAAAGAGAGTGAGATGCCAGCTCCTTTCATTCAGTCAGTAGCTTCAAACATTTCTGGTATATGAATAACATGATGTTTTTCAATGGCAAAAATCAATGAATATTGTAAATGCACAAACAGTAATTTCTCCGCATTGCAAGGTGCAATTCTGAAATTTTTTGCTTTTTCCTGCTCCTCTTAGCATGATAAAGAAGATTCAAAGAGAGTGAGATGCCAGCTCCTTTCATTCAGTCAGTAGCTTCAATCATTTCTGGACGTTTTTCAATGGCAAAAATCAATGAATATTGTAAATGCACAAACAGTAATTTCTCCGCATTGCAAGGTGCAATTCTGAAATTTTTTGCTTTTTCCTGCTCCTCTTAGCATGATAAAGAAGATTCAAAGAGAGTGAGATGCCAGCTCCTTTCATTCAGTCAGTAGCTTCAATCATTTCTGGAAGTTTTTCAATGGCAAAAATCAATGAATATTGTAAATGCACAAACAGTAATTTCTCCGCATTGCAAGGTGCAATTCTGAAATTTTTTGCTTTTTCCTGCTCCTCTTAGCATGATAAAGAAGATTCAAAGAGAGTGAGATGCCAGCTCCTTTCATTCAGTCAGTAGCTTCAAACATTTCTGGTATATGAATAACATGATGTTTTTCAATGGCAAAAATCAATGAATATTGTAAATGCAGAAACAGTAATTTCTCCGCATTGCAAGGTGCAATTCTGAAATTTTTTGCTTTTTCCTGCTCCTCTTAGCATGATAAAGAAGATTCAAAGAGAGTGAGATGCCAGCTCCTTTCATTCAGTCAGTAGCTTCAATCATTTCTGGACGTTTTTCAATGGCAAAAATCAATGAATATTGTAAATGCACAAACAGTAATTTCTCCGCATTGCAAGGTGCAATTCTGAAATTTTTTGCTTTTTCCTGCTCCTCTTAGCATGATAAAGAGATTCAAAGAGAGTGAGATGCCAGCTCCTTTCATTCAGTCAGTAGCTTCAAACATTTCTGGTATATGAATAACATGATGTTTTTCAATGGTAAAAATCAATGAATATTGTAAATGCACAAACAGTAATTTCTCCGCATTGCAAGGTGCAATTCTGAAATTTTTTGCTTTTTCCTGCTCCTCTTAGCATGATAAAGAAGATTCAAAGAGAGTGAGATGCCAGCTCCTTTCATTCAGTCAGTAGCTTCAATCATTTCTGGTATATGAATAACATGATGTTTTTCAATGGCAAAAATCAATGAATATTGTAAATGCACAAACAGTAATTTATCCGCATTGCAAGGTGCAATTCTGAAATTTTTTGCTTTTTCCTGCTCCTCTTAGCATGATAAAGAAGATTCAAAGAGAGTGAGATGCCAGCTCCTTTCATTCAGTCAGTAGCTTCAAACATTTCTGGTATATGAATAACATGATGTTTTTCAATGGCAAAAATCAATGAATATTGTAAATGCACAAACAGTAATTTCTCCGCATTGCAAGGTGCAATTCTGAAATTTTTTGCTTTTTCCTGCTCCTCTTAGCATGATAAATAAGATTCAAAGAGAGTGAGATGCCAGCTCCTTTCATTCAGTCAGTAGCTTCAATCATTTCTGGAAGTTTTTCAATGGCAAAAATCAATGAATATTGTAAATGCACAAACAGTAATTTCTCCGCATTGCAAGGTGCAATTCTGAAATTTTTTGCTTTTTCCTGCTCCTCTTAGCATGATAAAGAAGATTCAAAGAGAGTGAGATGCCAGCTCCTTTCATTCAGTCAGTAGCTTCAATCATTTCTGGACGTTTTTCAATGGCAAAAATCAATGAATATTGTAAATGCACAAACAGTAATTTCTCCGCATTGCAAGGTGCAATTCTGAAATTTTTTGCTTTTTCCTGCTCCTCTTAGCATGATAAAGAAGATTCAAAGAGAGTGAGATGCCAGCTCCTTTCATTCAGTCAGTAGCTTCAATCATTTCTGGAAGTTTTTCAATGGCAAAAATTAATGAATATTGTAAATGCACAAACAGTAATTTCTCCGCATTGCAAGGTGCAATTCTGAAATTTTTTGCTTTTTCCTGCTACTCTTAGCATGATAAAGAAGATTCAAAGAGAGTGAGATGCCAGCTCCTTTCATTCAGTCAGTAGCTTCAATCATTTCTGGACGTTTTTCAATGGCAAAAATCAATGAATATTGTAAATGCACAAACAGTAATTTCTCCGCATTGCAAGGTGCAATTCTGAAATTTTTTGCTTTCTCCTGCTCCTCTTAGCATGATAAAGAAGATTCAAAGAGAGTGAGATGCCAGCTCCTTTCATTCAGTCAGTAGCTTCAATCATTTCTGGACGTTTTTCAATGGCAAAAATCAGTGAATATTGTAAATGCACAAACAGTAATTTCTCCGCATTGCAAGGTGCAATTCTGAAATTTTTTGCTTTTTCCTGCTCCTCTTAGCATGATAAAGAAGATTCAAAGAGAGTGAGATGCCAGCTCCTTTCATTCAGTCAGTAGCTTCAAACATTTCTGGTATATGAAAAACATGATGTTTTTCAATGGCAAAAATCAATGAATATTGTAAATGCACAAACATTAATTTCTCCGCATTGCAAGGTGCAATTCTGAAATTTTTTGCTTTTTCCTGCTCCTCTTAGCATGATAAAGAAGATTCAAAGAGAGTGAGATGCCAGCTCCTTTCATTCAGTCAGTAGCTTCAATCATTTCTGGACGTTTTTCAATGGCAAAAATCAATGAATATTGTAAATGCACAAACAGTAATTTCTCCGCATTGCAAGGTGCAATTCTGAAATTTTTTGCTTTTTCCTGCTCCTCTTAGCATGATAAAGAAGATTCAAAGAGAGTGAGATGCCAGCTCCTTTCATTCAGTCAGTAGCTTCAAACATTTCTGGTATATGAATAACATGATGTTTTTCAATGGCAAAAATCAATGAATATTGTAAATGCACAAACAGTAATTTCTCCGCTTTGCAAGGTGCAATTCTGAAATTTTTTGCTTTTTCCTGCTCCTCTTAGCATGATAAAGAAGATTCAAAGAGAGTGAGATGCCAGCTCCTTTCATTCAGTCAGTAGCTTCAATCATTTCTGGAAGTTTTTCAATGGCAAAAATCAATGAATATTGTAAATGCACAAACAGTAATTTCTCCGCATTGCAAGGTGCAATTCTGAAATTTTTTGCTTTTTCCTGCTCCTCTTAGCATGATAAAGAAGATTCAAAGAGAGTGAGATGCCAGCTCCTTTCATTCAGTCAGTAGCTTCAATCATTTCTGGACGTTTTTCAATGGCAAAAATCAATGAATATTGTAAATGCACAAACAGTAATTTCTCCGCATTGCAAGGTGCAATTCTGAAATTTTTTGCTTTTTCCTGCTCCTCTTAGCATGATAAAGAAGATTCAAAGAGAGTGAGATGCCAGCTCCTTTCATTCAGTCAGTAGCTTCAATCATTTCTGGAAGTTTTTCAATGGCAAAAATTAATGAATATTGTAAATGCACAAACAGTAATTTCTCCGCATTGCAAGGTGCAATTCTGAAATTTTTTGCTTTTTCCTGCTACTCTTAGCATGATAAAGAAGATTCAAAGAGAGTGAGATGCCAGCTCCTTTCATTCAGTCAGTAGCTTCAATCATTTCTGGACGTTTTTCAATGGCAAAAATCAATGAATATTGTAAATGCACAAACAGTAATTTCTCCGCATTGCAAGGTGCAATTCTGAAATTTTTTGCTTTCTCCTGCTCCTCTTAGCATGATAAAGAAGATTCAAAGAGAGTGAGATGCCAGCTCCTTTCATTCAGTCAGTAGCTTCAATCATTTCTGGACGTTTTTCAATGGCAAAAATCAGTGAATATTGTAAATGCACAAACAGTAATTTCTCCGCATTGCAAGGTGCAATTCTGAAATTTTTTGCTTTTTCCTGCTCCTCTTAGCATGATAAAGAAGATTCAAAGAGAGTGAGATGCCAGCTCCTTTCATTCAGTCAGTAGCTTCAAACATTTCTGGTATATGAAAAACATGATGTTTTTCAATGGCAAAAATCAATGAATATTGTAAATGCACAAACAGTAATTTCTCCGCATTGCAAGGTGCAATTCTGAAATTTTTTGCTTTTTCCTGCTCCTCTTAGCATGATAAAGAAGATTCAAAGAGAGTGAGATGCCAGCTCCTTTCATTCAGTCAGTAGCTTCAATCATTTCTGGACGTTTTTCAATGGCAAAAATCAATGAATATTGTAAATGCACAAACAGTAATTTCTCCGCATTGCAAGGTGCAATTCTGAAATTTTTTGCTTTTTCCTGCTCCTCTTAGCATGATAAAGAAGATTCAAAGAGAGTGAGATGCCAGCTCCTTTCATTCAGTCAGTAGCTTCAAACATTTCTGGTATATGAATAACATGATGTTTTTCAATGGCAAAAATCAATGAATATTGTAAATGCACAAACAGTAATTTCTCCGCATTGCAAGGTGCAATTCTGAAATTTTTTGCTTTTTCCTGCTCCTCTTAGCATGATAAAGAAGATTCAAAGAGAGTGAGATGCCAGCTCCTTTCATTCAGTCAGTAGCTTCAATCATTTCTGGACGTTTTTCAATGGCAAAAATCAATGAATATTGTAAATGCACAAACAGTAATTTCTCCGCATTGCAAGGTGCAATTCTGAAATTTTTTGCTTTTTCCTGCTCCTCTTAGCATGATAAAGAAGATTCAAAGAGAGTGAGATGCCAGCTCCTTTCATTCAGTCAGTAGCTTCAATCATTTCTGGAAGTTTTTCAATGGCAAAAATCAATGAATATTGTAAATGCACAAACAGTAATTTCTCCGCATTGCAAGGTGCAATTCTGAAATTTTTTGCTTTTTCCTGCTCCTCTTAGCATGATAAAGAAGATTCAAAGAGAGTGAGATGCCAGCTCCTTTCATTCAGTCAGTAGCTTCAATCATTTCTGGACGTTTTTCAATGGCAAAAATCAATGAATATTGTAAATGCACAAACAGTAATTTCTCCGCATTGCAAGGTGCAATTCTGAAATTTTTTGCTTTTTCCTGCTCCTCTTAGCATGATAAAGAAGATTCAAAGAGAGTGAGATGCCAGCTCCTTTCATTCAGTCAGTAGCTTCAATCATTTCTGGAAGTTTTTCAATGGCAAAAATTAATGAATATTGTAAATGCACAAACAGTAATTTCTCCGCATTGCAAGGTGCAATTCTGAAATTTTTTGCTTTTTCCTGCTCCTCTTAGCATGATAAAGAAGATTCAAAGAGAGTGAGATGCCAGCTCCTTTCATTCAGTCAGTAGCTTCAATCATTTCTGGACGTTTTTCAATGGCAAAAATCAATGAATATTGTAAATGCACAAACAGTAATTTCTCCGCATTGCAAGGTGCAATTCTGAAATTTTTTGCTTTTTCCTGCTCCTCTTAGCATGATGAAGATTCAAAGAGAGTGAGATGCCAGCTCCTTTCATTCAGTCAGTAGCTTCAATCATTTCTGGACGTTTTTCAATGGCAAAAATCAGTGAATATTGTAAATGCACAAACAGTAATTTCTCCGCATTGCAAGGTGCAATTCTGAAATTTTTTGCTTTTTCCTGCTCCTCTTAGCATGATAAAGAAGATTCAAAGAGAGTGAGATGCCAGCTCCTTTCATTCAGTCAGTAGCTTCAAACATTTCTGGTATATGAATAACATGATGTTTTTCAATGGCAAAAATCAATGAATATTGTAAATGCACAAACAGTAATTTCTCCGCATTGCAAGGTGCAATTCTGAAATTTTTTGCTTTTTCCTGCTCCTCTTAGCATGATAAAGAAGATTCAAAGAGAGTGAGATGCCAGCTCCTTTCATTCAGTCAGTAGCTTCAATCATTTCTGGACGTTTTTCAATGGCAAAAATCAATGAATATTGTAAATGCACAAACAGTAATTTCTCCGCATTGCAAGGTGCAATTCTGAAATTTTTTGCTTTTTCCTGCTCCTCTTAGCATGATAAAGAAGATTCAAAGAGAGTGAGATGCCAGCTCCTTTCATTCAGTCAGTAGCTTCAATCATTTCTGGAAGTTTTTCAATGGCAAAAATCAATGAATATTGTAAATGCACAAACAGTAATTTCTCCGCATTGCAAGGTGCAATTCTGAAATTTTTTGCTTTTTCCTGCTCCTCTTAGCATGATAAAGAAGATTCAAAGAGAGTGAGATGCCAGCTCCTTTCATTCAGTCAGTAGCTTCAATCATTTCTGGACGTTTTTCAATGGCAAAAATCAATGAATATTGTAAATGCACAAACAGTAATTTCTCCGCATTGCAAGGTGCAATTCTGAAATTTTTTGCTTTTTCCTGCTCCTCTTAGCATGATAAAGAAGATTCAAAGAGAGTGAGATGCCAGCTCCTTTCATTCAGTCAGTAGCTTCAATCATTTCTGGAAGTTTTTCAATGGCAAAAATTAATGAATATTGTAAATGCACAAACAGTAATTTCTCCGCATTGCAAGGTGCAATTCTGAAATTTTTTGCTTTTTCCTGCTCCTCTTAGCATGATAAAGAAGATTCAAAGAGAGTGAGATGCCAGCTCCTTTCATTCAGTCAGTAGCTTCAATCATTTCTGGACGTTTTTCAATGGCAAAAATCAATGAATATTGTAAATGCACAAACAGTAATTTCTCCGCATTGCAAGGTGCAATTCTGAAATTTTTTGCTTTTTCCTGCTCCTCTTAGCATGATAAAGAAGATTCAAAGAGAGTGAGATGCCAGCTCCTTTCATTCAGTCAGTAGCTTCAAACATTTCTGGTATATGAAAAACATGATGTTTTTCAATGGCAAAAATCAATGAATATTGTAAATGCACAAACAGTAATTTCTCCGCATTGCAAGGTGCAATTCTGAAATTTTTTGCTTTTTCCTGCTCCTCTTAGCATGATAAAGAAGATTCAAAGAGAGTGAGATGCCAGCTCCTTTCATTCAGTCAGTAGCTTCAATCATTTCTGGACGTTTTTCAATGGCAAAAATCAATGAATATTGTAAATGCACAAACAGTAATTTCTCCGCATTGCAAGGTGCAATTCTGAAATTTTTTGCTTTTTCCTGCTCCTCTTAGCATGATAAAGAAGATTCAAAGAGAGTGAGATGCCAGCTCCTTTCATTCAGTCAGTAGCTTCAAACATTTCTGGTATATGAATAACATGATGTTTTTCAATGGCAAAAATCAATGAATATTGTAAATGCACAAACAGTAATTTCTCCGCATTGCAAGGTGCAATTCTGAAATTTTTTGCTTTTTCCTGCTCCTCTTAGCATGATAAAGAAGATTCAAAGAGAGTGAGATGCCAGCTCCTTTCATTCAGTCAGTAGCTTCAATCATTTCTGGACGTTTTTCAATGGCAAAAATCAATGAATATTGTAAATGCACAAACAGTAATTTCTCCGCATTGCAAGGTGCAATTCTGAAATTTTTTGCTTTTTCCTGCTCCTCTTAGCATGATAAAGAAGATTCAAAGAGAGTGAGATGCCAGCTCCTTTCATTCAGTCAGTAGCTTCAATCATTTCTGGAAGTTTTTCAATGGCAAAAATCAATGAATATTGTAAATGCACAAACAGTAATTTCTCCGCATTGCAAGGTGCAATTCTGAAATTTTTTGCTTTTTCCTGCTCCTCTTAGCATGATAAAGAAGATTCAAAGAGAGTGAGATGCCAGCTCCTTTCACTCAGTCAGTAGCTTCAATCATTTCTGGACGTTTTTCAATGGCAAAAATCAATGAATATTGTAAATGCACAAACAGTAATTTCTCCGCATTGCAAGGTGCAATTCTGAAATTTTTTGCTTTTTCCTGCTCCTCTTAGCATGATAAAGAAGATTCAAAGAGAGTGAGATGCCAGCTCCTTTCATTCAGTCAGTAGCTTCAATCATTTCTGGAAGTTTTTCAATGGCAAAAATTAATGAATATTGTAAATGCACAAACAGTAATTTCTCCGCATTGCAAGGTGCAATTCTGAAATTTTTTGCTTTTTCCTGCTACTCTTAGCATGATAAAGAAGATTCAAAGAGAGTGAGATGCCAGCTCCTTTCATTCAGTCAGTAGCTTCAATCATTTCTGGACGTTTTTCAATGGCAAAAATCAATGAATATTGTAAATGCACAAACAGTAATTTCTCCGCATTGCAAGGTGCAATTCTGAAATTTTTTGCTTTCTCCTGCTCCTCTTAGCATGATAAAGAAGATTCAAAGAGAGTGAGATGCCAGCTCCTTTCATTCAGTCAGTAGCTTCAATCATTTCTGGACGTTTTTCAATGGCAAAAATCAGTGAATATTGTAAATGCACAAACAGTAATTTCTCCGCATTGCAAGGTGCAATTCTGAAATTTTTTGCTTTTTCCTGCTCCTCTTAGCATGATAAAGAAGATTCAAAGAGAGTGAGATGCCAGCTCCTTTCATTCAGTCAGTAGCTTCAAACATTTCTGGTATATGAAAAACATGATGTTTTTCAATGGCAAAAATCAATGAATATTGTAAATGCACAAACAGTAATTTCTCCGCATTGCAAGGTGCAATTCTGAAATTTTTTGCTTTTTCCTGCTCCTCTTAGCATGATAAAGAAGATTCAAAGAGAGTGAGATGCCAGCTCCTTTCATTCAGTCAGTAGCTTCAATCATTTCTGGACGTTTTTCAATGGCAAAAATCAATGAATATTGTAAATGCACAAACAGTAATTTCTCCGCATTGCAAGGTGCAATTCTGAAATTTTTTGCTTTTTCCTGCTCCTCTTAGCATGATAAAGAAGATTCAAAGAGAGTGAGATGCCAGCTCCTTTCATTCAGTCAGTAGCTTCAATCATTTCTGGACGTTTTTCAATGGCAAAAATCAATGAATATTGTAAATGCACAAACAGTAATTTCTCCGCATTGCAAGGTGCAATTCTGAAATTTTTTGCTTTTTCCTGCTCCTCTTAGCATGATAAAGAAGATTCAAAGAGAGTGAGATGCCAGCTCCTTTCATTCAGTCAGTAGCTTCAATCATTTCTGGAAGTTTTTCAATGGCAAAAATCAATGAATATTGTAAATGCACAAACAGTAATTTCTCCGCATTGCAAGGTGCAATTCTGAAATTTTTTGCTTTTTCCTGCTCCTCTTAGCATGATAAAGAAGATTCAAAGAGAGTGAGATGCCAGCTCCTTTCATTCAGTCAGTAGCTTCAATCATTTCTGGACGTTTTTCAATGGCAAAAATCAATGAATATTGTAAATGCACAAACAGTAATTTCTCCGCATTGCAAGGTGCAATTCTGAAATTTTTTGCTTTTTCCTGCTCCTCTTAGCATGATAAAGAAGATTCAAAGAGAGTGAGATGCCAGCTCCTTTCATTCAGTCAGTAGCTTCAATCATTTCTGGAAGTTTTTCAATGGCAAAAATTAATGAATATTGTAAATGCACAAACAGTAATTTCTCCGCATTGCAAGGTGCAATTCTGAAATTTTTTGCTTTTTCCTGCTCCTCTTAGCATGATAAAGAAGATTCAAAGAGAGTGAGATGCCAGCTCCTTTCATTCAGTCAGTAGCTTCAATCATTTCTGGACGTTTTTCAATGGCAAAAATCAATGAATATTGTAAATGCACAAACAGTAATTTCTCCGCATTGCAAGGTGCAATTCTGAAATTTTTTGCTTTTTCCTGCTCCTCTTAGCATGATGAAGATTCAAAGAGAGTGAGATGCCAGCTCCTTTCATTCAGTCAGTAGCTTCAATCATTTCTGGACGTTTTTCAATGGCAAAAATCAGTGAATATTGTAAATGCACAAACAGTAATTTCTCCGCATTGCAAGGTGCAATTCTGAAATTTTTTGCTTTTTCCTGCTCCTCTTAGCATGATAAAGAAGATTCAAAGAGAGTGAGATGCCAGCTCCTTTCATTCAGTCAGTAGCTTCAAACATTTCTGGTATATGAATAACATGATGTTTTTCAATGGCAAAAATCAATGAATATTGTAAATGCACAAACAGTAATTTCTCCGCATTGCAAGGTGCAATTCTGAAATTTTTTGCTTTTTCCTGCTCCTCTTAGCATGATAAAGAAGATTCAAAGAGAGTGAGATGCCAGCTCCTTTCATTCAGTCAGTAGCTTCAATCATTTCTGGACGTTTTTCAATGGCAAAAATCAATGAATATTGTAAATGCACAAACAGTAATTTCTCCGCATTGCAAGGTGCAATTCTGAAATTTTTTGCTTTTTCCTGCTCCTCTTAGCATGATAAAGAAGATTCAAAGAGAGTGAGATGCCAGCTCCTTTCATTCAGTCAGTAGCTTCAATCATTTCTGGAAGTTTTTCAATGGCAAAAATCAATGAATATTGTAAATGCACAAACAGTAATTTCTCCGCATTGCAAGGTGCAATTCTGAAATTTTTTGCTTTTTCCTGCTCCTCTTAGCATGATAAAGAAGATTCAAAGAGAGTGAGATGCCAGCTCCTTTCATTCAGTCAGTAGCTTCAATCATTTCTGGACGTTTTTCAATGGCAAAAATCAATGAATATTGTAAATGCACAAACAGTAATTTCTCCGCATTGCAAGGTGCAATTCTGAAATTTTTTGCTTTTTCCTGCTCCTCTTAGCATGATAAAGAAGATTCAAAGAGAGTGAGATGCCAGCTCCTTTCATTCAGTCAGTAGCTTCAATCATTTCTGGAAGTTTTTCAATGGCAAAAATTAATGAATATTGTAAATGCACAAACAGTAATTTCTCCGCATTGCAAGGTGCAATTCTGAAATTTTTTGCTTTTTCCTGCTCCTCTTAGCATGATAAAGAAGATTCAAAGAGAGTGAGATGCCAGCTCCTTTCATTCAGTCAGTAGCTTCAATCATTTCTGGACGTTTTTCAATGGCAAAAATCAATGAATATTGTAAATGCACAAACAGTAATTTCTCCGCATTGCAAGGTGCAATTCTGAAATTTTTTGCTTTTTCCTGCTCCTCTTAGCATGATAAAGAAGATTCAAAGAGAGTGAGATGCCAGCTCCTTTCATTCAGTCAGTAGCTTCAATCATTTCTGGACGTTTTTCAATGGCAAAAATCAGTGAATATTGTAAATGCACAAACAGTAATTTCTCCGCATTGCAAGGTGCAATTCTGAAATTTTTTGCTTTTTCCTGCTCCTCTTAGCATGATAAAGAAGATTCAAAGAGAGTGAGATGCCAGCTCCTTTCATTCAGTCAGTAGCTTCAATCATTTCTGGACGTTTTTCAATGGCAAAAATCAGTGAATATTGTAAATGCACAAACAGTAATTTCTCCGCATTGCAAGGTGCAATTCTGAAATTTTTTGCTTTTTCCTGCTCCTCTTAGCATGATAAAGAAGATTCAAAGAGAGTGAGATGCCAGCTCCTTTCATTCAGTCAGTAGCTTCAAACATTTCTGGTATATGAATAACATGATGTTTTTCAATGGCAAAAATCAATGAATATTGTAAATGCACAAACAGTAATTTCTCCGCATTGCAAGGTGCAATTCTGAAATTTTTTGCTTTTTCCTGCTCCTCTTAGCATGATAAAGAAGATTCAAAGAGAGTGAGATGCCAGCTCCTTTCATTCAGTCAGTAGCTTCAATCATTTCTGGACATTTTTCAATGGCAAAAATCAATGAATATTGTAAATGCACAAAACAGTAATTTCTCCGCATTGCAAGGTGCAATTCTGAAATTTTTTGCTTTTTCCTGCTCCTCTTAGCATGATAAAGAAGATTCAAAGAGAGTGAGATGCCAGCTCCTTTCATTCAGTCAGTAGCTTCAAACATTTCTGGTATATGAATAACATGATGTTTTTCAATGGCAAAAATCAATGAATATTGTAAATGCACAAACAGTAATTTCTCCGCATTGCAAGGTGCAATTCTGAAATTTTTTGCTTTTTCCTGCTCCTCTTAGCATGATAAAGAAGATTCAAAGAGAGTGAGATGCCAGCTCCTTTCATTCAGTCAGTAGCTTCAATCATTTCTGGACGTTTTTCAATGGCAAAAATCAATGAATATTGTAAATGCACAAACAGTAATTTCTCCGCATTGCAAGGTGCAATTCTGAAATTTTTTGCTTTTTCCTGCTCCTCTTAGCATGATAAAGAAGATTCAAAGAGAGTGAGATGCCAGCTCCTTTCATTCAGTCAGTAGCTTCAATCATTTCTGGAAGTTTTTCAATGGCAAAAATCAATGAATATTGTAAATGCACAAACAGTAATTTCTCCGCATTGCAAGGTGCAATTCTGAAATTTTTTGCTTTTTCCTGCTCCTCTTAGCATGATAAAGAAGATTCAAAGAGAGTGAGATGCCAGCTCCTTTCATTCAGTCAGTAGCTTCAATCATTTCTGGACGTTTTTCAATGGCAAAAATCAATGAATATTGTAAATGCACAAACAGTAATTTCTCCGCATTGCAAGGTGCAATTCTGAAATTTTTTGCTTTTTCCTGCTCCTCTTAGCATGATAAAGAAGATTCAAAGAGAGTGAGATGCCAGCTCCTTTCATTCAGTCAGTAGCTTCAAACATTTCTGGTATATGAATAACATGATGTTTTTCAATGGCAAAAATCAATGAATATTGTAAATGCACAAACAATAATTTCTCCGCATTGCAAGGTGCAATTCTGAAATTTTTTGCTTTTTCCTGCTCCTCTTAGCATGATAAAGAAGATTCAAAGAGAGTGAGATGCCAGCTCCTTTCATTCAGTCAGTAGCTTCAATCATTTCTGGACGTTTTTCAATGGCAAAAATCTATGAATATTGTAAATGCACAAACAGTAATTTCTCCGCATTGCAAGGTGCAATTCTGAAATTTTTTGCTTTTTCCTGCTCCTCTTAGCATGATAAAGAAGATTCAAAGAGAGTGAGATGCCAGCTCCTTTCATTCAGTCAGTAGCTTCAATCATTTCTGGACGTTTTTCAATGGCAAAAATCAATGAATATTGTAAATGCACAAACAGTAATTTCTCCGCATTGCAAGGTGCAATTCTGAAATTTTTTGCTTTTTCCTGCTCCTCTTAGCATGATAAAGAAGATTCAAAGAGAGTGAGATGCCAGCTCCTTTCATTCAGTCAGTAGCTTCAATCATTTCTGGAAGTTTTTCAATGGCAAAAATTAATGAATATTGTAAATGCACAAACAGTAATTTCTCCGCATTGCAAGGTGCAATTCTGAAATTTTTTGCTTTTTCCTGCTCCTCTTAGCATGATAAAGAAGATTCAAAGAGAGTGAGATGCCAGCTCCTTTCATTCAGTCAGTAGCTTCAATCATTTCTGGACGTTTTTCAATGGCAAAAATCAATGAATATTGTAAATGCACAAACAGTAATTTCTCCGCATTGCAAGGTGCAATTCTGAAATTTTTTGCTTTTTCCTGCTCCTCTTAGCATGATGAAGATTCAAAGAGAGTGAGATGCCAGCTCCTTTCATTCAGTCAGTAGCTTCAATCATTTCTGGACGTTTTTCAATGGCAAAAATCAGTGAATATTGTAAATGCACAAACAGTAATTTCTCCGCATTGCAAGGTGCAATTCTGAAATTTTTTGCTTTTTCCTGCTCCTCTTAGCATGATAAAGAAGATTCAAAGAGAGTGAGATGCCAGCTCCTTTCATTCAGTCAGTAGCTTCAAACATTTCTGGTATATGAATAACATGATGTTTTTCAATGGCAAAAATCAATGAATATTGTAAATGCACAAACAGTAATTTCTCCGCATTGCAAGGTGCAATTCTGAAATTTTTTGCTTTTTCCTGCTCCTCTTAGCATGATAAAGAAGATTCAAAGAGAGTGAGATGCCAGCTCCTTTCATTCAGTCAGTAGCTTCAATCATTTCTGGACGTTTTTCAATGGCAAAAATCAATGAATATTGTAAATGCACAAACAGTAATTTCTCCGCATTGCAAGGTGCAATTCTGAAATTTTTTGCTTTTTCCTGCTCCTCTTAGCATGATAAAGAAGATTCAAAGAGAGTGAGATGCCAGCTCCTTTCATTCAGTCAGTAGCTTCAATCATTTCTGGAAGTTTTTCAATGGCAAAAATCAATGAATATTGTAAATGCACAAACAGTAATTTCTCCGCATTGCAAGGTGCAATTCTGAAATTTTTTGCTTTTTCCTGCTCCTCTTAGCATGATAAAGAAGATTCAAAGAGAGTGAGATGCCAGCTCCTTTCATTCAGTCAGTAGCTTCAATCATTTCTGGACGTTTTTCAATGGCAAAAATCAATGAATATTGTAAATGCACAAACAGTAATTTCTCCGCATTGCAAGGTGCAATTCTGAAATTTTTTGCTTTTTCCTGCTCCTCTTAGCATGATAAAGAAGATTCAAAGAGAGTGAGATGCCAGCTCCTTTCATTCAGTCAGTAGCTTCAATCATTTCTAGAAGTTTTTCAATGGCAAAAATTAATGAATATTGTAAATGCACAAACAGTAATTTCTCCGCATTGCAAGGTGCAATTCTGAAATTTTTTGCTTTTTCCTGCTCCTCTTAGCATGATAAAGAAGATTCAAAGAGAGTGAGATGCCAGCTCCTTTCATTCAGTCAGTAGCTTCAATCATTTCTGGACGTTTTTCAATGGCAAAAATCAATGAATATTGTAAATGCACAAACAGTAATTTCTCCGCATTGCAAGGTGCAATTCTGAAATTTTTTGCTTTTTCCTGCTCCTCTTAGCATGATAAAGAAGATTCAAAGAGAGTGAGATGCCAGCTCCTTTCATTCAGTCAGTAGCTTCAATCATTTCTGGACGTTTTTCAATGGCAAAAATCAGTGAATATTGTAAATGCACAAACAGTAATTTCTCCGCATTGCAAGGTGCAATTCTGAAATTTTTTGCTTTTTCCTGCTCCTCTTAGCATGATAAAGAAGATTAAAAGAGAGTGAGATGCCAGCTCCTTTCATTCAGTCAGTAGCTTCAATCATTTCTGGACGTTTTTCAATGGCAAAAATCAGTGAATATTGTAAATGCACAAACAGTAATTTCTCCGCATTGCAAGGTGCAATTCTGAAATTTTTTGCTTTTTCCTGCTCCTCTTAGCATGATAAAGAAGATTCAAAGAGAGTGAGATGCCAGCTCCTTTCATTCAGTCAGTAGCTTCAAACATTTCTGGTATATGAATAACATGATGTTTTTCAATGGCAAAAATCAATGAATATTGTAAATGCACAAACAGTAATTTCTCCGCATTGCAAGGTGCAATTCTGAAATTTTTTGCTTTTTCCTGCTCCTCTTAGCATGATAAAGAAGATTCAAAGAGAGTGAGATGCCAGCTCCTTTCATTCAGTCAGTAGCTTCAATCATTTCTGGACATTTTTCAATGGCAAAAATCAATGAATATTGTAAATGCACAAAACAGTAATTTCTCCGCATTGCAAGGTGCAATTCTGAAATTTTTTGCTTTTTCCTGCTCCTCTTAGCATGATAAAGAAGATTCAAAGAGAGTGAGATGCCAGCTCCTTTCATTCAGTCAGTAGCTTCAAACATTTCTGGTATATGAATAACATGATGTTTTTCAATGGCAAAAATCAATGAATATTGTAAATGCACAAACAGTAATTTCTCCGCATTGCAAGGTGCAATTCTGAAATTTTTTGCTTTTTCCTGCTCCTCTTAGCATGATAAAGAAGATTCAAAGAGAGTGAGATGCCAGCTCCTTTCATTCAGTCAGTAGCTTCAATCATTTCTGGACGTTTTTCAATGGCAAAAATCAATGAATATTGTAAATGCACAAACAGTAATTTCTCCGCATTGCAAGGTGCAATTCTGAAATTTTTTGCTTTTTCCTGCTCCTCTTAGCATGATAAAGAAGATTCAAAGAGAGTGAGATGCCAGCTCCTTTCATTCAGTCAGTAGCTTCAATCATTTCTGGAAGTTTTTCAATGGCAAAAATCAATGAATATTGTAAATGCACAAACAGTAATTTCTCCGCATTGCAAGGTGCAATTCTGAAATTTTTTGCTTTTTCCTGCTCCTCTTAGCATGATAAAGAAGATTCAAAGAGAGTGAGATGCCAGCTCCTTTCATTCAGTCAGTAGCTTCAATCATTTCTGGACGTTTTTCAATGGCAAAAATCAATGAATATTGTAAATGCACAAACAGTAATTTCTCCGCATTGCAAGGTGCAATTCTGAAATTTTTTGCTTTTTCCTGCTCCTCTTAGCATGATAAAGAAGATTCAAAGAGAGTGAGATGCCAGCTCCTTTCATTCAGTCAGTAGCTTCAAACATTTCTGGTATATGAATAACATGATGTTTTTCAATGGCAAAAATCAATGAATATTGTAAATGCACAAACAATAATTTCTCCGCATTGCAAGGTGCAATTCTGAAATTTTTTGCTTTTTCCTGCTCCTCTTAGCATGATAAAGAAGATTCAAAGAGAGTGAGATGCCAGCTCCTTTCATTCAGTCAGTAGCTTCAATCATTTCTGGACGTTTTTCAATGGCAAAAATCTATGAATATTGTAAATGCACAAACAGTAATTTCTCCGCATTGCAAGGTGCAATTCTGAAATTTTTTGCTTTTTCCTGCTCCTCTTAGCATGATAAAGAAGATTCAAAGAGAGTGAGATGCCAGCTCCTTTCATTCAGTCAGTAGCTTCAATCATTTCTGGACGTTTTTCAATGGCAAAAATCAATGAATATTGTAAATGCACAAACAGTAATTTCTCCGCATTGCAAGGTGCAATTCTGAAATTTTTTGCTTTTTCCTGCTCCTCTTAGCATGATAAAGAAGATTCAAAGAGAGTGAGATGCCAGCTCCTTTCATTCAGTCAGTAGCTTCAAACATTTCTGGTATATGAATAACATGATGTTTTTCAATGGCAAAAATCAATGAATATTGTAAATGCACAAACAGTAATTTCTCCGCATTGCAAGGTGCAATTCTGAAATTTTTTGCTTTTTCCTGCTCCTCTTAGCATGATAAAGAAGATTCAAAGAGAGTGAGATGCCAGCTCCTTTCATTCAGTCAGTAGCTTCAATCATTTCTGGACGTTTTTCAATGGCAAAAATCAATGAATATTGTAAATGCACAAACAGTAATTTCTCCGCATTGCAAGGTGCAATTCTGAAATTTTTTGCTTTTTCCTGCTCCTCTTAGCATGGTAAAGAAGATTCAAAGAGAGTGAGATGCCAGCTCCTTTCATTCAGTCAGTAGCTTCAATCATTTCTGGAAGTTTTTCAATGGCAAAAATCAATGAATATTGTAAATGCACAAACAGTAATTTCTCCGCATTGCAAGGTGCAATTCTGAAATTTTTTGCTTTTTCCTGCTCCTCTTAGCATGATAAAGAAGATTCAAAGAGAGTGAGATGCCAGCTCCTTTCATTCAGTCAGTAGCTTCAATCATTTCTGGACGTTTTTCAATGGCAAAAATCAATGAATATTGTAAATGCACAAACAGTAATTTCTCCGCATTGCAAGGTGCAATTCTGAAATTTTTTGCTTTTTCCTGCTCCTCTTAGCATGATAAAGAAGATTCAAAGAGAGTGAGATGCCAGCTCCTTTCATTCAGTCAGTAGCTTCAATCATTTCTGGAAGTTTTTCAATGGCAAAAATTAATGAATATTGTAAATGCACAAACAGTAATTTCTCCGCATTGCAAGGTGCAATTCTGAAATTTTTTGCTTTTTCCTGCTCCTCTTAGCATGATAAAGAAGATTCAAAGAGAGTGAGATGCCAGCTCCTTTCATTCAGTCAGTAGCTTCAATCATTTCTGGACGTTTTTCAATGGCAAAAATCAATGAATATTGTAAATGCACAAACAGTAATTTCTCCGCATTGCAAGGTGCAATTCTGAAATTTTTTGCTTTTTCCTGCTCCTCTTAGCATGATAAAGAAGATTCAAAGAGAGTGAGATGCCAGCTCCTTTCATTCAGTCAGTAGCTTCAATCATTTCTGGAAGTTTTTCAATGGCAAAAATCAATGAATATTGTAAATGCACAAACAGTAATTTCTCCGCATTGCAAGGTGCAATTCTGAAATTTTTTGCTTTTTCCTGCTCCTCTTAGCATGATAAAGAAGATTCAAAGAGAGTGAGATGCCAGCTCCTTTCATTCAGTCAGTAGCTTCAATCATTTCTGGACGTTTTTCAATGGCAAAAATCAATGAATATTGTAAATGCACAAACAGTAATTTCTCCGCATTGCAAGGTGCAATTCTGAAATTTTTTGCTTTTTCCTGCTCCTCTTAGCATGATAAAGAAGATTCAAAGAGAGTGAGATGCCAGCTCCTTTCATTCAGTCAGTAGCTTCAAACATTTCTGGTATATGAATAACATGATGTTTTTCAATGGCAAAAATCAATGAATATTGTAAATGCACAAACAATAATTTCTCCGCATTGCAAGGTGCAATTCTGAAATTTTTTGCTTTTTCCTGCTCCTCTTAGCATGATAAAGAAGATTCAAAGAGAGTGAGATGCCAGCTCCTTTCATTCAGTCAGTAGCTTCAATCATTTCTGGACGTTTTTCAATGGCAAAAATCAATGAATATTGTAAATGCACAAACAGTAATTTCTCCGCATTGCAAGGTGCAATTCTGAAATTTTTTGCTTTTTCCTGCTCCTCTTAGCATGATAAAGAAGATTCAAAGAGAGTGAGATGCCAGCTCCTTTCATTCAGTCAGTAGCTTCAATCATTTCTGGACGTTTTTCAATGGCAAAAATCAATGAATATTGTAAATGCACAAACAGTAATTTCTCCGCATTGCAAGGTGCAATTCTGAAATTTTTTGCTTTTTCCTGCTCCTCTTAGCATGATAAAGAAGATTCAAAGAGAGTGAGATGCCAGCTCCTTTCATTCAGTCAGTAGCTTCAAACATTTCTGGTATATGAATAACATGATGTTTTTCAATGGCAAAAATCAATGAATATTGTAAATGCACAAACAGTAATTTCTCCGCATTGCAAGGTGCAATTCTGAAATTTTTTGCTTTTTCCTGCTCCTCTTAGCATGATAAAGAAGATTCAAAGAGAGTGAGATGCCAGCTCCTTTCATTCAGTCAGTAGCTTCAATCATTTCTGGACGTTTTTCAATGGCAAAAATCAATGAATATTGTAAATGCACAAACAGTAATTTCTCCGCATTGCAAGGTGCAATTCTGAAATTTTTTGCTTTTTCCTGCTCCTCTTAGCATGATAAAGAAGATTCAAAGAGAGTGAGATGCCAGCTCCTTTCATTCAGTCAGTAGCTTCAATCATTTCTGGAAGTTTTTCAATGGCAAAAATCAATGAATATTGTAAATGCACAAACAGTAATTTCTCCGCATTGCAAGGTGCAATTCTGAAATTTTTTGCTTTTTCCTGCTCCTCTTAGCATGATAAAGAAGATTCAAAGAGAGTGAGATGCCAGCTCCTTTCATTCAGTCAGTAGCTTCAATCATTTCTGGACGTTTTTCAATGGCAAAAATCAATGAATATTGTAAATGCACAAACAGTAATTTCTCCGCATTGCAAGGTGCAATTCTGAAATTTTTTGCTTTTTCCTGCTCCTCTTAGCATGATAAAAAAGATTCAAAGAGAGTGAGATGCCAGCTCCTTTCATTCAGTCAGTAGCTTCAATCATTTCTGGAAGTTTTTCAATGGCAAAAATTAATGAATATTGTAAATGCACAAACAGTAATTTCTCCGCATTGCAAGGTGCAATTCTGAAATTTTTTGCTTTTTCCTGCTCCTCTTAGCATGATAAAGAAGATTCAAAGAGAGTGAGATGCCAGCTCCTTTCATTCAGTCAGTAGCTTCAATCATTTCTGGACGTTTTTCAATGGCAAAAATCAATGAATATTGTAAATGCACAAACAGTAATTTCTCCGCATTGCAAGGTGCAATTCTGAAATTTTTTGCTTTTTCCTGCTCCTCTTAGCATGATAAAGAAGATTCAAAGAGAGTGAGATGCCAGCTCCTTTCATTCAGTCAGTAGCTTCAATCATTTCTGGACGTTTTTCAATGGCAAAAATCAGTGAATATTGTAAATGCACAAACAGTAATTTCTCCGCATTGCAAGGTGCAATTCTGAAATTTTTTGCTTTTTCCTGCTCCTCTTAGCATGATAAAGAAGATTCAAAGAGAGTGAGATGCCAGCTCCTTTCATTCAGTCAGTAGCTTCAAACATTTCTGGTATATGAATAACATGATGTTTTTCAATGGCAAAAATCAATGAATATTGTAAATGCACAAACAGTAATTTCTCCGCATTGCAAGGTGCAATTCTGAAATTTTTTGCTTTTTCCTGCTCCTCTTAGCATGATAAAGAAGATTCAAAGAGAGTGAGATGCCAGCTCCTTTCATTCAGTCAGTAGCTTCAATCATTTCTGGACGTTTTTCAATGGCAAAAATCAATGAATATTGTAAATGCACAAACAGTAATTTCTCCGCATTGCAATTTGCAATTCTGAAATTTTTTGCTTTTTCCTGCTCCTCTTAGCATGATAAAGAAGATTCAAAGAGAGTGAGATGCCAGCTCCTTTCATTCAGTCAGTAGCTTCAATCATTTCTGGACGTTTTTCAATGGCAAAAATCAATGAATAATGTAAATGCACAAACAGTAATTTCTCCGCATTGCAAGGTGCAATTCTGAAATTTTTTGCTTTTTCCTGCTCCTCTTAGCATGATAAAGAAGATTCAAAGAGAGTGAGATGCCAGCTCCTTTCATTCAGTCAGTAGCTTCAATCATTTCTGGAAGTTTTTCAATGGCAAAAATTAATGAATATTGTAAATGCACAAACAGTAATTTCTCCGCATTGCAAGGTGCAATTCTGAAATTTTTTGCTTTTTCCTGCTCCTCTTAGCATGATAAAGAAGATTCAAAGAGAGTGAGATGCCAGCTCCTTTCATTCAGTCAGTAGCTTCAATCATTTCTGGACGTTTTTCAATGGCAAAAATCAATGAATATTGTAAATGCACAAACAGTAATTTCTCCGCATTGCAAGGTGCAATTCTGAAATTTTTTGCTTTTTCCTGCTCCTCTTAGCATGAAAAAAGAAGATTCAAAGAGAGTGAGATGCCAGCTCCTTTCATTCAGTCAGTAGCTTCAATCATTTCTGGACGTTTTTCAATGGCAAAAATCAGTGAATATTGTAAATGCACAAACAGTAATTTCTCCGCATTGCAAGGTGCAATTCTGAAATTTTTTGCTTTTTCCTGCTCCTCTTAGCATGATAAAGAAGATTCAAAGAGAGTGAGATGCCAGCTCCTTTCATTCAGTCAGTAGCTTCAAACATTTCTGGTATATGAATAACATGATGTTTTTCAATGGCAAAAATCAATGAATATTGTAAATGCACAAACAGTAATTTCTCCGCATTGCAAGGTGCAATTCTGAAATTTTTTGCTTTTTCCTGCTCCTCTTAGCATGATAAAGAAGATTCAAAGAGAGTGAGATGCCAGCTCCTTTCATTCAGTCAGTAGCTTCAATCATTTCTGGACATTTTTCAATGGCAAAAATCAATGAATATTGTAAATGCACAAAACAGTAATTTCTCCGCATTGCAAGGTGCAATTCTGAAATTTTTTGCTTTTTCCTGCTCCTCTTAGCATGATAAAGAAGATTCAAAGAGAGTGAGATGCCAGCTCCTTTCATTCAGTCAGTAGCTTCAAACATTTCTGGTATATGAATAACATGATGTTTTTCAATGGCAAAAATCAATGAATATTGTAAATGCACAAACAGTAATTTCTCCGCATTGCAAGGTGCAATTCTGAAATTTTTTGCTTTTTCCTGCTCCTCTTAGCATGATAAAGAAGATTCAAAGAGAGTGAGATGCCAGCTCCTTTCATTCAGTCAGTAGCTTCAATCATTTCTGGACGTTTTTCAATGGCAAAAATCAATGAATATTGTAAATGCACAAACAGTAATTTCTCCGCATTGCAAGGTGCAATTCTGAAATTTTTTGCTTTTTCCTGCTCCTCTTAGCATGATAAAGAAGATTCAAAGAGAGTGAGATGCCAGCTCCTTTCATTCAGTCAGTAGCTTCAATCATTTCTGGAAGTTTTTCAATGGCAAAAATCAATGAATATTGTAAATGCACAAACAGTAATTTCTCCGCATTGCAAGGTGCAATTCTGAAATTTTTTGCTTTTTCCTGCTCCTCTTAGCATGATAAAGAAGATTCAAAGAGAGTGAGATGCCAGCTCCTTTCATTCAGTCAGTAGCTTCAAACATTTCTGGTATATGAATAACATGATGTTTTTCAATGGCAAAAATCAATGAATATTGTAAATGCACAAACAATAATTTCTCCGCATTGCAAGGTGCAATTCTGAAATTTTTTGCTTTTTCCTGCTCCTCTTAGCATGATAAAGAAGATTCAAAGAGAGTGAGATGCCAGCTGCTTTCATTCAGTCAGTAGCTTCAAACATTTCTGGTATATGAATAACATGATGTTTTTCAATGGCAAAAATCAATGAATATTGTAAATGCACAAACAGTAATTTCTCCGCATTGCAAGGTGCAATTCTGAAATTTTTTGCTTTTTCCTGCTCCTCTTAGCATGATAAAGAAGATTCAAAGAGAGTGAGATGCCAGCTCCTTTCGTTCAGTCAGTAGCTTCAATCATTTCTGGACGTTTTTCAATGGCAAAAATCATTGAATATTGTAAATGCACAAACAGTAATTTCTCCGCATTGCAAGGTGCAATTCTGAAATTTTTTACTTTTTCCTGCTCCTCTTAGCATGATAAAGAAGATTCAAAGAGAGTGAGATGTCAGCTCCTTTCATTCAGTCAGTAGCTTCAATCATTTCTGGTATATGAATAACATGATGTTTTTCAATGGCAAAAATCAATGAATATTGTAAATGCACAAACAGTAATTTCTCCGCATTGCAAGGTGAAATTCTGAAATTTTTTGCTTTTTCCTGCTCCTCTTAGCATGATAAACAAGATTCAAAGAGAGTGAGATAACAGCTCCTTTCATTCAGTCAGTAGCTTCAATCATTTCTGGACGTTTTTCAATGGCAAAAATCAATGAATATTGTAAATGCACAAACAGTAATTTCTCCGCATTGCAAGGTGCAATTCTGAAATTTTTTGCTTTTTCCTGCTCCTCTTAGCATGATAAAGAAGATTCAAAGAGAGTGAGATGCCAGCTCCTTTCATTCAGTCAGTAGCTTCAATCATTTCTGGACGTTTTTCAATTGCAAAAATCAATGAATATTGTAAATGCACAAACAGTAATTTCTCCGCATTGCAAGGTGCAATTCTGAAATTTTTTGCTTTTTCCTGCTCCTCTTAGCATGATAAAGAAGATTCAAAGAGAGTGAGATGCCAGCTACTTTCATTCAGTCAGTAGCTTCAATCATTTCTGGTATATGAATAACATGATGTTTTTCAATGGCAAAAATCAATGAATATTGTAAATACACAAACAGTAATTTCTCCGCATTGCAAGGTGCAATTCTGAAATTTTTTGCTTTATCCTGCTCCTCTTAGCATGATAAAGAAGATTCAAAGAGAGTGAGATGCCAGCTCCTTTCATTCAGTCAGTAGCTTCAATCATTTCTGGAAGTTTTTCAATGGCAAAAATCAATGAATATTGTAAATGCACAAACAGTAATTTCTCCGCATTGCAAGGTGCAATTCTGAAATTTTTTGCTTTTTCCTGCTCCTCTTAGCATGATAAAGAAGATTCAAAGAGAGTGAGATGCCAGCTCCTTTCATTCAGTCAGTAGCTTCAATCATTTCTGGTATATGAATAACATGATGTTTTTCAATGGCAAAAATCAATGAATTTTGTAAATGCACAAACAGTAATTTCTCCGCATTGCAAGGTGCAATTCTGAAATTTTTTGCTTTTTCCTGCTCCTCTTAGCATGATAAAGAAGATTCAAAGAGAGTGAGATGCCAGCTCCTTTCATTCAGTCAGTAGATTCATTCATTTCTGGACGTTTTTCAATGGCAAAAATCAATGAATATTGTAAATGCACAAACACTAATTTCTCCGCATTGCAAGGTGCAATTCTGAAATTTTTTGCTTTTTCCTGCTCCTCTTAGCATGATAAAGAATATTCAAAGAGAGTGAGATGCCAGCTCCTTTCATTCAGTCAGTAGCTTCAAACATTTCTGGTATATGAATAACATGATGTTTTTCAATGGCAAAAATCAATGAATATTGTAAATGCACAAACAGTAATTTCTCTGCATTGCAAGGTGCAATTCTGAAATTTTTTGCTTTTTCCTGCTCCTCTTAGCATGTTAAAGAAGATTCAAAGAGAGTGAGATGCCAGCTCCTTTCGGTCAGTCAGTAGCTTCAATCATTTCTGGACGTTTTTCAATGGTAAAAATCAATGAATATTGTAAATGCACAAACAGTAATTTCTCCGCATTGCAAGGTGCAATTCTGAAATTTTTTGCTTTTTCCTGCTCCTCTTAGCATGATAAAGAAGATTCAAAGAGAGTGAGATGCCAGCTCCTTTCATTCAGTCAGTAGCTTCAATCATTTCTGGACGTTTTTCAATGGCAAAAATCAATGAATATTGTAAATGCACAAACAGTAATTTCTCCGCATTGCAAGGTGCAATTCTGAAATTTTTTGCTTTTTCCTGCTCCTCTTAGCATGATAAAGAAGATTCAAAGAGAGTGAGATGCCATCTCCTTTCATTCAGTCAGTAGCTTCAAACATTTCTGGTATATGAATAACATGATGTTTTTCAATGGCAAAAATCAATGAATATTGTAAATGCACAAACAATAATTTCTCCGCATTGCAAGGTGCAATTCTGAAATTTTTTGCTTTTTCCTGCTCCTCTTAGCATGATAAAGAAGATTCAAAGAGAGTGAGATGCCAGCTCCTTTCATTCAGTCAGTAGCTTCAATCATTTCTGGACGTTTTTCAATGGCAAAAATCAATGAATATTGTAAATGCACAAACAGTAATTTCTCCGCATTGCAAGGTGCAATTCTGAAATTTTTTGCTTTTTCCTGCTCCTCTTAGCATGATAAAGAAGATTCAAAGAGAGTGAGATGCCAGCTCCTTTCATTCAGTCAGTAGCTTCAATCATTTCTGGACGTTTTTCAATGGCAAAAATCAATGAATATTGTAAATGCACAAACAGTAATTTCTCCGCATTGCAAGGTGCAATTCTGAAATTTTTTGCTTTTTCCTGCTCCTCTTAGCATGATAAAGAAGATTCAAAGAGAGTGAGATGCCAGCTCCTTTCATTCAGTCAGTAGCTTCAATCATTTCTGGACGTTTTTCAATGGCAAAAATCAATGAATATTGTAAATGCACAAACAGTAATTTCTCCGCATTGCAAGGTGCAATTCTGAAATTTTTTGCTTTTTCCTGCTCCTCTTAGCATGATAAAGAAGATTCAAAGAGAGTGAGATGCCAGCTGCTTTCATTCAGTCAGTAGCTTCAAACATTTCTGGTATATGAATAACATGATGTTTTTCAATGGCAAAAATCAATGAATATTGTAAATGCACAAACAGTAATTTCTCCGCATTGCAAGGTGCAATTCTGAAATTTTTTGCTTTTTCCTGCTCCTCTTAGCATGATAAAGAAGATTCAAAGAGAGTGAGATGCCAGCTCCTTTCGTTCAGTCAGTAGCTTCAATCATTTCTGGACGTTTTTCAATGTCAAAAATCATTGAATATTGTAAATGCACAAACAGTAATTTCTCCGCATTGCAAGGTGCAATTCTGAAATTTTTTACTTTTTCCTGCTCCTCTTAGCATGATAAAGAAGATTCAAAGAGAGTGAGATGTCAGCTCCTTTCATTCAGTCAGTAGCTTCAATCATTTCTGGTATATGAATAACATGATGTTTTTCAATGGCAAAAATCAATGAATATTGTAAATGCACAAACAGTAATTTCTCCGCATTGCAAGGTGAAATTCTGAAATTTTTTGCTTTTTCCTGCTCCTCTTAGCATGATAAACAAGATTCAAAGAGAGTGAGATAACAGCTCCTTTCATTCAGTCAGTAGCTTCAATCATTTCTGGACGTTTTTCAATGGCAAAAATCAATGAATATTGTAAATGCACAAACAGTAATTTCTCCGCATTGCAAGGTGCAATTCTGAAATTTTTTGCTTTTTCCTGCTCCTCTTAGCATGATAAAGAAGATTCAAAGAGAGTGAGATGCCAGCTCCTTTCATTCAGTCAGTAGCTTCAATCATTTCTGGACGTTTTTCAATTGCAAAAATCAATGAATATTGTAAATGCACAAACAGTAATTTCTCCGCATTGCAAGGTGCAATTCTGAAATTTTTTGCTTTTTCCTGCTCCTCTTAGCATGATAAAGAAGATTCAAAGAGAGTGAGATGCCAGCTACTTTCATTCAGTCAGTAGCTTCAATCATTTCTGGTATATGAATAACATGATGTTTTTCAATGGCAAAAATCAATGAATATTGTAAATACACAAACAGTAATTTCTCCGCATTGCAAGGTGCAATTCTGAAATTTTTTGCTTTATCCTGCTCCTCTTAGCATGATAAAGAAGATTCAAAGAGAGTGAGATGCCAGCTCCTTTCATTCAGTCAGTAGCTTCAATCATTTCTGGAAGTTTTTCAATGGCAAAAATCAATGAATATTGTAAATGCACAAACAGTAATTTCTCCGCATTGCAAGGTGCAATTCTGAAATTTTTTGCTTTTTCCTGCTCCTCTTAGCATGATAAAGAAGATTCAAAGAGAATGAGATGCCAGCTCCTTTCATTCAGTCAGTAGCTTCAATCATTTCTGGTATATGAATAACATGATGTTTTTCAATGGCAAAAATCAATGAATTTTGTAAATGCACAAACAGTAATTTCTCCGCATTGCAAGGTGCAATTCTGAAATTTTTTGCTTTTTCCTGCTCCTCTTAGCATGATAAAGAAGATTCAAAGAGAGTGAGATGCCAGCTCCTTTCATTCAGTCAGTAGATTCAATCATTTCTGGACGTTTTTCAATGGCAAAAATCAATGAATATTGTAAATGCACAAACACTAATTTCTCCGCATTGCAAGGTGCAATTCTGAAATTTTTTGCTTTTTCCTGCTCCTCTTAGCATGATAAAGAATATTCAAAGAGAGTGAGATGCCAGCTCCTTTCATTCAGTCAGTAGCTTCAAACATTTCTGGTATATGAATAACATGATGTTTTTCAATGGCAAAAATCAATGAATATTGTAAATGCACAAACAGTAATTTCTCTGCATTGCAAGGTGCAATTCTGAAATTTTTTGCTTTTTCCTGCTCCTCTTAGCATGTTAAAGAAGATTCAAAGAGAGTGAGATGCCAGCTCCTTTCGGTCAGTCAGTAGCTTCAATCATTTCTGGACGTTTTTCAATGGTAAAAATCAATGAATATTGTAAATGCACAAACAGTAATTTCTCCGCATTGCAAGGTGCAATTCTGAAATTTTTTGCTTTTTCCTGCTCCTCTTAGCATGATAAAGAAGATTCAAAGAGAGTGAGATGCCAGCTCCTTTCATTCAGTCAGTAGCTTCAAACATTTCTGGTATATGAATAACATGATGTTTTTCAATGGCAAAAATCAATGAATATTGTAAATGCACAAACAGTAATTTCTCCGCATTGCAAGGTGCAATTCTGAAATTTTTTGCTTTTTCCTGCTCCTCTTAGCATGATAAAGAAGATTCAAAGAGAGTGAGATGCCAGCTCCTTTCATTCAGTCAGTAGCTTCAATCATTTCTGGACGTTTTTCAATGGCAAAAATCAATGAATATTGTAAATGCACAAACAGTAATTTCTCCGCATTGCAAGGTGCAATTCTGAAATTTTTTGCTTTTTCCTGCTCCTCTTAGCATGATAAAGAAGATTCAAAGAGAGTGAGATGCCATCTCCTTTCATTCAGTCAGTAGCTTCAAACATTTCTGGTATATGAATAACATGATGTTTTTCAATGGCAAAAATCAATGAATATTGTAAATGCACAAACAATAATTTCTCCGCATTGCAAGGTGCAATTCTGAAATTTTTTGCTTTTTCCTGCTCCTCTTAGCATGATAAAGAAGATTCAAAGAGAGTGAGATGCCAGCTCCTTTCATTCAGTCAGTAGCTTCAATCATTTCTGGACGTTTTTCAATGGCAAAAATCAATGAATATTGTAAATGCACAAACAGTAATTTCTCCGCATTGCAAGGTGCAATTCTGAAATTTTTTGCTTTTTCCTGCTCCTCTTAGCATGATAAAGAAGATTCAAAGAGAGTGAGATGCCAGCTCCTTTCATTCAGTCAGTAGCTTCAATCATTTCTGGACGTTTTTCAATGGCAAAAATCAATGAATATTGTAAATGCACAAACAGTAATTTCTCCGCATTGCAAGGTGCAATTCTGAAATTTTTTGCTTTTTCCTGCTCCTCTTAGCATGATAAAGAAGATTCAAAGAGAGTGAGATGCCAGCTCCTTTCATTCAGTCAGTAGCTTCAATCATTTCTGGACGTTTTTCAATGGCAAAAATCAATGAATATTGTAAATGCACAAACAGTAATTTCTCCGCATTGCAAGGTGCAATTCTGAAATTTTTTGCTTTTTCCTGCTCCTCTTAGCATGATAAAGAAGATTCAAAGAGAGTGAGATGCCAGCTGCTTTCATTCAGTCAGTAGCTTCAAACATTTCTGGTATATGAATAACATGATGTTTTTCAATGGCAAAAATCAATGAATATTGTAAATGCACAAACAGTAATTTCTCCGCATTGCAAGGTGCAATTCTGAAATTTTTTGCTTTTTCCTGCTCCTCTTAGCATGATAAAGAAGATTCAAAGAGAGTGAGATGCCAGCTTCTTTCGTTCAGTCAGTAGCTTCAATCATTTCTGGACGTTTTTCAATGGCAAAAATCATTGAATATTGTAAATGCACAAACAGTAATTTCTCCGCATTGCAAGGTGCAATTCTGAAATTTTTTACTTTTTCCTGCTCCTCTTAGCATGATAAAGAAGATTCAAAGAGAGTGAGATGTCAGCTCCTTTCATTCAGTCAGTAGCTTCAATCATTTCTGGTATATGAATAACATGATGTTTTTCAATGGCAAAAATCAATGAATATTGTAAATGCACAAACAGTAATTTCTCCGCATTGCAAGGTGAAATTCTGAAATTTTTTGCTTTTTCCTGCTCCTCTTAGCATGATAAACAAGATTCAAAGAGAGTGAGATAACAGCTCCTTTCATTCAGTCAGTAGCTTCAATCATTTCTGGACGTTTTTCAATGGCAAAAATCAATGAATATTGTAAATGCACAAACAGTAATTTCTCCGCATTGCAAGGTGCAATTCTGAAATTTTTTGCTTTTTCCTGCTCCTCTTAGCATGATAAAGAAGATTCAAAGAGAGTGAGATGCCAGCTCCTTTCATTCAGTCAGTAGCTTCAATCATTTCTGGACGTTTTTCAATTGCAAAAATCAATGAATATTGTAAATGCACAAACAGTAATTTCTCCGCATTGCAAGGTGCAATTCTGAAATTTTTTGCTTTTTCCTGCTCCTCTTAGCATGATAAAGAAGATTCAAAGAGAGTGAGATGCCAGCTACTTTCAATCAGTCAGTAGCTTCAATCATTTCTGGAAGTTTTTCAATGGCAAAAATCAATGAATATTGTAAATGCACAAACAGTAATTTCTCCGCATTGCAAGGTGCAATTCTGAAATTTTTTGCTTTATCCTGCTCCTCTTAGCATGATAAAGAAGATTCAAAGAGAGTGAGATGCCAGCTCCTTTCATTCAGTCAGTAGCTTCAATCATTTCTGGAAGTTTTTCAATGGCAAAAATCAATGAATATTGTAAATGCACAAACAGTAATTTCTCCGCATTGCAAGGTGCAATTCTGAATTTTTTTGCTTTTTCCTGCTCCTCTTAGCATGATAAAGAAGATTCAAAGAGAGTGAGATGCCAGCTCCTTTCATTCAGTCAGTAGCTTCAATCATTTCTGGTATATGAATAACATGATGTTTTTCAATGGCAAAAATCAATGAATTTTGTAAATGCACAAACAGTAATTTCTCCGCATTGCAAGGTGCAATTCTGAAATTTTTTGCTTTTTCCTGCTCCTCTTAGCATGATAAAGAAGATTCAAAGAGAGTGAGATGCCAGCTCCTTTCATTCAGTCAGTAGATTCAATCATTTCTGGACGTTTTTCAATGGCAAAAATCAATGAATATTGTAAATGCACAAACACTAATTTCTCCGCATTGCAAGGTGCAATTCTGAAATTTTTTGCTTTTTCCTGCTCCTCTTAGCATGATAAAGAAGATTCAAAGAGAGTGAGATGCCAGCTCCTTTCATTCAGTCAGTAGCTTCAAACATTTCTGGTATATGAATAACATGATGTTTTTCAATGGCAAAAATCAATGAATATTGTAAATGCACAAACAGTAATTTCTCCGCATTGCAAGGTGCAATTCTGAAATTTTTTGCTTTTTCCTGCTCCTCTTAGCATGTTAAAGAAGATTCAAAGAGAGTGAGATGCCAGCTCCTTTCGGTCAGTCAGTAGCTTCAATCATTTCTGGACGTTTTTCAATGGTAAAAATCAATGAATATTGTAAATGCACAAACAGTAATTTCTCCGCATTGCAAGGTGCAATTCTGAAATTTTTTGCTTTTTCCTGCTCCTCTTAGCATGATAAAGAAGATTCAAAGAGAGTGAGATGCCAGCTCCTTTCATTCAGTCAGTAGCTTCAAACATTTCTGGTATATGAATAACATGATGTTTTTCAATGGCAAAAATCAATGAATATTGTAAATGCACAAACAGTAATTTCTCCGCATTGCAAGGTGCAATTCTGAAATTTTTTGCTTTTTCCTGCTCCTCTTAGCATGATAAAGAAGATTCAAAGAGAGTGAGATGCCAGCTCCTTTCATTCAGTCAGTAGCTTCAATCATTTCTGGACGTTTTTCAATGGCAAAAATCAATGAATATTGTAAATGCACAAACAGTAATTTCTCCGCATTGCAAGGTGCAATTCTGAAATTTTTTGCTTTTTCCTGCTCCTCTTAGCATGATAAAGAAGATTCAAAGAGAGTGAGATGCCAGCTCCTTTCATTCAGTCAGTAGCTTCAAACATTTCTGGTATATGAATAACATGATGTTTTTCAATGGCAAAAATCAATGAATATTGTAAATGCACAAACAGTAATTTCTCCGCATTGCAAGGTGCAATTCTGAAATTTTTTGCTTTTTCCTGCTCCTCTAAGCATGATAAAGAAGATTCAAAGAGAGTGAGATGCCAGCTCCTTTCATTCAGTCAGTAGCTTCAAAATTTCTGGTATATGAATAACATGATGTTTTTCAATGGCAAAAATCAATGAATATTGTAAATGCACAAACAGTAATTTCTCCGCATTGCAAGGTGCAATTCTGAAATTTTTTGCTTTTTCCTGCTCCTCTTAGCATGATAAAGAAGATTCAAAGAGAGTGAGATGCCAGCTCCTTTCATTCAGTCAGTAGCTTCAAACATTTCTGGTATATGAATAACATGATGTTTTTCAATGGCAAAAATCAATGAATATTGTAAATGCACAAACAGTAATTTCTCCGCATTGCAAGGTGCAATTCTGAAATTTTTTGCTTTTTCCTGCTCCTCTTAGCATGATAAAGAAGATTCAAAGAGAGTGAGATGCCAGCTCCTTTCATTCAGTCAGTAGCTTCAATCATTTCTGGACGTTTTTCAATGGCAAAAATCAATGAATATTGTAAATGCACAAACAGTAATTTCTCCGCATTGCAAGGTGCAATTCTGAAATTTTTTGCTTTTTCCTGCTCCTCTTAGCATGATAAAGAAGATTCAAAGAGAGTGAGATGCCAGCTGCTTTCATTCAGTCAGTAGCTTCAAACATTTCTGGTATATGAATAACATGATGTTTTTCAATGGCAAAAATTTCAGAATTGCACCTTGCAATGTGGAGATATTACTGTTTGTGCATTTACAATATTCATTGATTTTTGCCATTGAAAAACATGTTTTTCATATTCCAGAAATGTTTGAAGCTACTGACTGAATGAAAGGAGCTGGCATCTCACTCTCTTTGAATCTTCTTTATCATGCTAGGATTAACAGGAAAAAGCAAAAAATTTCAGAATTGCACCTTGCAATGTGGAGATATTACTGTTTGTGCATTTACAATATTCATTGATTTTTGCCATTGAAAAACGTCCAGAAATGTTTGAAGCTACTGACTGAATGAAAGGAGCTGGCATCTCACTCTCTTTGAATCTTCTTTATCATGCTAGGATTAGCAGGAAAAAGCAAAAAATTTCTGAATTGCACCTTGCAATGTGGAGATATTACTGTTTGTGCATTTACAATATTCATTGATTTTTGCCATTGAAAAACATGTTTTTCATATACCAGAAATGTTTGAAGCTACTGACTGAATGAAAGGAGCTGGCATCTCACTCTCTTTGAATCTTCTTTATCATGCTAGGATTAGCAGGAAAAAGCAAAAAATTTCAGAATTGCACCTTGCAATGTGGAGATATTACTGTTTGTGCATTTACAATATTCATTGATTTTTGCCATTGAAAAACATGTTTTTCATATACCAGAAATGTTTGAAGCTACTGACTGAATGAAAGGAGCTGGCATCTCACTCTCTTTGAATCTTCTTTATCATGCTAGGATTAACAGGAAAAAGCAAAAAATTTCAGAATTGCACCTTGCAATGTGGAGATATTACTGTTTGTGCATTTACAATATTCATTGATTTTTCCCATTGAAAAACGTCCAGAAATGTTTGAAGCTACTGACTGAATGAAAGGAGCTGGCATCTCACTCTCTTTGAATCTTCTTTATCATGCTAGGATTAGCAGGAAAAAGCAAAAAATTTCAGAATTGCACCTTGCAATGTGGAGATATTACTGTTTGTGCATTTACAATATTCATTGATTTTTGCCATTGAAAAACATGTTTTTCATATACCAGAAATGTTTGAAGCTACTGACTGAATGAAAGGAGCTGGCATCTCACTCTCTTTGAATCTTCTTTATCATGCCAGGATTAGCAGGAAAAAGCAAAAAATTTCAGAATTGCACCTTACAATGTGGAGATATTACTGTTTGTGCATTTACAATATTCATTGATTTTTGCCATTGAAAAACGTCCAGAAATGTTTGAAGCTACTGACTGAATGAAAGGAGCTGGCATCTCACTCTCTTTGAATCTTCTTTATCATGCTAGGATTAGCAGGAAAAAGCAAAAAATTTCAGAATTGCACCTTGCAATGTGGAGATATTACTGTTTGTGCATTTACAATATTCATTGATTTTTGCCATTGAAAAACATGTTTTTCATATACCAGAAATGTTTGAAGCTACTGACTGAATGAAAGGAGCTGGCATCTCACTCTCTTTGAATCTTCTTTATCATGCTAGCATTAGCAGGAAAAAGCAAAAAAATTCAGAATTGCACCTTGCAATGTGGAGATATTACTGTTTGTGCATTTACAATATTCATTGATTTTTGCCATTGAAAAACATGTTTTTCATATACCAGAAATGTTTGAAGCTACTGACTGAATGAAAGGAGCTGGCATCTCACTCTCTTTGAATCTTCTTTATCATGCTAGGATTAACAGGAAAAAGCAAAAAATTTCAGAATTGCACCTTGCAATGTGGAGATATTACTGTTTGTGCATTTACAATATTCATTGATTTTTGCCATTGAAAAACGTCCAGAAATGTTTGAAGCTACTGACTGAAAGGAGCTGGCAACTCACTCTCTTTGAATCTTCTTTATCATGCTAGGATTAACAGGAAAAAGCTAAAAATTTCAGAATTGCACCTTGCAATGTGGAGATATTACTGTTTGTGCATTTACAATATTCATTGATTTTTGCCATTGAAAAACATGTTTTTCATATACCAGAAATGTTTGAAGCTACTGACTGAATGAAAGGAGCTGGCATCTCACTCTCTTTGAATCTTCTTTATCATGCTAGGATTAGCAGGAAAAAGCAAAAAATTTCAGAATTGCACCTTGCAATGTGGAGATATTACTGTTTGTGCATTTACAATATTCATTGATTTTTACCATTGAAAAACATGTTTTTCATATACCAGAAATGTTTGAAGCTACTGACTGAATGAAAGGAGCTGGCATCTCACTCTCTTTGAATCTTCTTTATCATGCTAGGATTAGCAGGAAAAAGCAAAAAATTTCAGAATTGCACCTTGCAATGTGGAGATATTACTGTTTGTGCATTAACAATATTCATTGATTTTTGCCATTGAAAAACATGTTTTTCATATACCAGAAATGCTTGAAGCTACTGACTGAATGAAAGAAGCTGGCATCTCACTCTCTTTGAATCTTCTTTATCATGCTAGGATTAACAGGAAAAAGCAAAAAATTTCAGAATTGCACCTTGCAATGTGGAGATATTACTGTTTGTGCATTTACAATATTCATTGATTTTTGCCATTGAAAAACGTCCAGAAATGTTTGAAGCTACTGACTGAATGAAAGGAGCTGGCATCTCACTCTCTTTGAATCTTCTTTATCATGCTAGGATTATCAGGAAAAAGCAAAAAATTTCAGAATTGCACCTTGCAATGTGGAGATATTACTGTTTGTGCATTTACAATATTCATTGATTTTTGCCATTGAAAAACATGTTTTTCATATACCAGAAATGTTTGAAGCTACTGACTGAATGAAAGGAGCTGGCATCTCACTCTCTTTGAATCTTCTTTATCATGCTAAGAGGAGCAGGAAAAAGTAAAAAATTTCAGAATTGCACCTTGCAATGCGGAGAAATTACTGTTTGTGCATTTATAATATTAAATGATTTTTGCCATTGAAAAACGTCCAGAAATGATTGAAGCTACTGACTGAACGAAAGGAGCTGGCATCTCACTCTCTTTGAATCTTCTTTATCATGCTAAGAGGAGCAGGAAAAAGCAAAAAATTTCAGAATTGCACCTTGCAATGCGGACAAATTACTGTTTGTGCATTTACAATATTCATTGATTTTTGCCATTGAAAAACATCATGTTATTCATATACCAGAAATGTTTGAAGCTACTGACTGAATGAAAGGAGCTGGCATCTCACTCTCTTTGAATCTTCTTTATCATGCTAAGAGGAGCAGGAAAAAGCAAAAAATTTCAGAATTGCACCTTGCAATGCGGAGAAATTACTGTTTGTGCATTTACAATATTCATTGATTTTTGCCATTGAAAAACGTCCAGAAATGATTGAAGCTACTGACTGAATGAAAGGAGCTGGCATCTCACTCTCTTTGAATCTTCTTTATCATGCTAAGAGGAGCAGGAAAAAGCAAAAAATTTCAGAATTGCACCTTGCAATGCGGAGAAATTACTGTTTGTGCATTTACAATATTCATTGATTTTTGCCATTGAAAAACGTCCAGAAATGATTGAAGCTACTGACTGAATGAAAGGAGCTGGCATCTCACTCTCTTTGAATCTTGTTTATCATGCTAAGAGGAGCAGGAAAAAGCAAAAAATTTCAGAATTGCACCTTGCAATGCGGAGAAATTACTGTTTGTGCATTTACAATATACATTGATTTTTGCCATTGAAAAACGTCCAGAAATGATTGAAGCTACTGACTGAATGAAAGGAGCTGGCATCTCACTCTCTTTGAATCTTCTTTATCATGCTAAGAGGAGCAGGAAAAAGCAAAAAATTTCAGAATTGCACCTTGCAATGCGGAGAAATTACTGTTTGTGCATTTACAATATTCATTGATTTTTGCCATTGAAAAACATCATGTTATTCATATACCAGAAATGATTGAAGCTACCGACTGAATGAAAGGAGCTGGCATCTCACTCTCTTTGAATCTTCTTTATCATGCTAAGAGGAGCAGGAAAAAGTAAAAAATTTCAGAATTGCACCTTGCAATGCGGAGAAATTACTGTTTGTGCATTTATAATATTCAATGATTTTTGCCATTGAAAAACGTCCAGAAATGATTGAAGCTACTGACTGAACGAAAGGAGCTGGCATCTCACTCTCTTTGAATCTTCTTTATCATGCTAAGAGGAGCAGGAAAAAGCAAAAAATTTCAGAATTGCACCTTGCAATGCGGAGAAATTACTGTTTGTGCATTTACAATATTCATTGATTTTTGCCATTGAAAAACATCATGTTATTCATATACCAGAAATGTTTGAAGCTACTGACTGAATGAAAGGAGCTGGCATCTCACTCTCTTTGAATCTTCTTTATCATGCTAAGAGGAGCAGGAAAAAGCAAAAAATTTCAGAATTGCACCTTGCAATGCGGAGAAATTACTGTTTGTGAATTTACAATATTCATTGATTTTTGCCATTGAAAAACGTCCAGAAATGATTGAAGCTACTGACTGAATGAAAGGAGCTGGCATCTCACTCTCTTTGAATCTTCTTTATCATGCTAAGAGGAGCAGGAAAAAGCAAAAAATTTCAGAATTGCACCTTGCAATGCGGAGAAATTACTGTTTGTGCATTTACAATATTCATTGATTTTTGCCATTGAAAAACATCCAGAAATGATTGAAGCTACTGACTGAATGAAAGGAACTGGCATCTCACTCTCTTTGAATCTTGTTTATCATGCTAAGAGGAGCAGGAAAAAGCAAAAAATTTCAGAATTGCACCTTGCAATGCGGAGAAATTACTGTTTGTGCATTTACAATATACATTGATTTTTGCCATTGAAAAACGTCCAGAAATGATTGAAGCTACTGACTGAATGAAAGGAGCTGGCATCTCACTCTCTTTGAATCTTCTTTATCATGCTAAGAGGAGCAGGAAAAAGCAAAAAATTTCAGAATTGCACCTTGCAATGCGGAGAAATTACTGTTTGTGCATTTACAATATTCATTGATTTTTGCCATTGAAAAACATCATGTTATTCATATACCAGAAATGATTGAAGCTACCGACTGAATGAAAGGAGCTGGCATCTCACTCTCTTTGAATCTTCTTTATCATGCTAAGAGGAGCAGGAAAAAGTAAAAAATTTCAGAATTGCACCTTGCAATGCGGAGAAATTACTGTTTGTGCATTTATAATATTCAATGATTTTTGCCATTGAAAAACGTCCAGAAATGATTGAAGCTACTGACTGAACGAAAGGAGCTGGCATCTCACTCTCTTTGAATCTTCTTTATCATGCTAAGAGGAGCAGGAAAAAGCAAAAAATTTCAGAATTGCACCTTGCAATGCGGAGAAATTACTGTTTGTGCATTTACAATATTCATTGATTTTTGCCATTGAAAAACATCATGTTATTCATATACCAGAAATGTTTGAAGCTACTGACTGAATGAAAGGAGCTGGCATCTCACTCTCTCTGAATCTTCTTTATCATGCTAAGAGGAGCAGGAAAAAGCAAAAAATTTCAGAATTGCACCTTGCAATGCGGAGAAATTACTGTTTGTGAATTTACAATATTCATTGATTTTTGCCATTGAAAAACGTCCAGAAATGATTGAAGCTACTGACTGAATGAAAGGAGCTGGCATCTCACTCTCTTTGAATCTTCTTTATCATGCTAAGAGGAGCAGGAAAAAGCAAAAAATTTCAGAATTGCACCTTGCAATGCGGAGAAATTACTGTTTGTGCATTTACAATATTCATTGATTTTTGCCATTGAAAAACATCCAGAAATGATTGAAGCTACTGACTGAATGAAAGGAACTGGCATCTCACTCTCTTTGAATCTTGTTTATCATGCTAAGAGGAGCAGGAAAAAGCAAAAAATTTCAGAATTGCACCTTGCAATGCGGAGAAATTACAGTTTGTGCATTTACAATATTCATTGATTTTTGCCATTGAAAAACGTCCAGAAATGATTGAAGCTACTGACTGAATGAAAGGAGCTGGCATCTCACTCTCTTTGAATCTTCTTTATCATGCTAAGAGGAGCAGGAAAAAGCAAAAAATTTCAGAATTGCACCTTGCAATGCGGAGAAATTACTGTTTGTGCATTTACAATATTCATTGATTTTTGCCATTGAAAAACATCATGTTATTCATATACCAGAAATGATTGAAGCTACTGACTGAATGAAAGGAGCTGGCATCTCACTCTCTTTGAATCTTCTTTATCATGCTAAGAGGAGCAGGAAAAAGTAAAAAATTTCAGAATTGCACCTTGCAATGCGGAGAAATTACTGTTTGTGCATTTATAATATTCAATGATTTTTGCCATTGAAAAACGTCCAGAAATGATTGAAGCTACTGACTGAACGAAAGGAGCTGGCATCTCACTCTCTTTGAATCTTCTTTATCATGCTAAGAGGAGCAGGAAAAAGCAAAAAATTTCAGAATTGCACCTTGCAATGCGGAGAAATTACTGTTTGTGCATTTACAATATTCATTGATTTTTGCCATTGAAAAACATCCAGAAATGATTGAAGCTACTGACTGAATGAAAGGAGCTGGCATCTCACTCTCTTTGAATCTTCTTTATCATGCTAAGAGGAGCAGGAAAAAGCAAAAAATTTCAGAATTGCACCTTGCAATGCGGAGAAATTACTGTTTGTGCATTTACAATATTCATTGATTTTTGCCATTGAAAAACATCATGTTATTCATATACCAGAAATGTTTGAAGCTACTGACTGAATGAAAGGAGCTGACATCTCACTCTCTTTGAATCTTCTTTATCATGCTAAGAGGAGCAGGAAAAAGCAAAAAATTTCAGAATTGCACCTTGCAATGCGGAGAAATTACTGTTTGTGCATTTACAATATTCATTGATTTTTGCCATTGAAAAACATCCAGAAATGATTGAAGCTACTGACTGAATGAAAGGAGCTGGCATCTCACACTCTTTGAATCTTCTTTATCATGCTAAGAGGAGCAGGAAAAAGCAAAAAATTTCAGAATTGCACCTTGCAATGCGGAGAAATTACTTTTTGTGCATTTACAATATTCATTGATTTTTGCCATTGAAAAACATCATGTTATTCATATACCAGAAATGTTTGAAGCTACTGACTGAATGAAAGGAGCTGGCATCTCACTCTCTTTGAATCTTCTTTATCATGCTAAGAGGAGCAGGAAAAAGCAAAAAATTTCAGAATTGCACCTTGCAATGCGGAGAAATTACTGTTTGTGCATTTAAAATATTCATTGATTTTTGCCTTTGAAAAACATCATGTTATTCATATACCAGAAATGTTTGAAGCTACTGACTGAATGAAAGGAGCTGGCATCTCACTCTCTTTGAATCTTCTTTATCATGCTAAGAGGAGCAGGAAAAAGCAAAAAATTTCAGAATTGCACCTTGCAATGTGGAGAAATTACTGTTTGTGCATTTACAATATTCATTGATTTTTACCATTGAAAAACATCCAGAAATGATTGAAGCTACTGACTGAATGAAAGTAACTGGCATCTCACTCTCTTTGAATCTTCTTTATCATGCTAAGAGGAGCAGGAAAAAGCAAAAAATTTCAGACTTGCACCTTGCAATGCGGAGAAATTACTGTTTGTGCATTTACAATATTCATTGATTTTTGCCATTGAAAAACATCATGTTATTCATATACCAGAAATGTTTGAAGCTACTGACTGAATGAAAGGAGCTGGCATCTCACTCTCTTTGAATCTTCTTTATCATGCTAAGAGGAGCAGGAAAAAGCAAAAAATTTCAGAATTGCACCTTGCAATGCGGAGAAATTACTGTTTGTGCATTTAAAATATTCATTGATTTTTGCCATTGAAAAACGTCCAGAAATGATTGAAGCTACTGACTGAATGAAAGGAGCTGGCATCTCACTCTCTTTGAATCTTCTTTATCATGCTAAGAGGAGCAGGAAAAATCAAAAAATTTCAGAATTGCACCTTGCAATGCGGAGAAATTACTGTTTGTGCATTTACAATATTCATTGATTTTTGCCATTGAAAAACATGTTATTCATATACCAGAAATGTTTGAAGCTACTGACTGAATGAAAGGAGCTGGCACCTCACTCTCTTTGAATCTTCTTTATCATGCTAAGAGGAGCGGGAAAAAGCAAAAAATTTCAGAATTGCACCTTGCAATGCGGAGAAATTACTGTTTGTGCATTTACAATATTCATTGATTTTTGCCATTGAAAAACGTCCAGAAATGATTGAAGGTACTGACTGAATGAAAGGAGCTGGCATCTCACTCTCTTTGAATCTTCTTTATCATGCTAAGAGGAGCAGGAAAAAGCAAAAAATTTCAGAATTGCACCTTGCAATGCGGAGAAATTACTGTTTGTGCATTTACAATATTCATTGATTTTTGCCACTGAAAAACGTCCAGAAATGATTGAAGCTACTAACTGAATGAAAGGAGCTGGCATCTCACTCTCTTTGAATCTTCTTTATCATGCTAAGAGGAGCAGGAAAAAGCAAAAAATTTCAGAATTGCACCTTGCAATGCGGAGAAATTACTGTTTGTGCATTTACAATATTCATTGATTTTTGCCATTGAAAAACATCATGTTATTCATATACCAGAAATGTTTGAAGCTACTGACTGAATGAAAGGAGCTGGCATCTCACTCTCTTTGAATCTTCTTTATCATGCTAAGAGGAGCAGGAAAAAGCAAAAAATTTCAGAATTGCACCTTGCAATGTGGAGAAATTACTGTTTGTGCATTTACAATATTCATTGATTTTTACCATTGAAAAACGTCCAGAAATGATTGAAGCTACTGACTGAATGAAAGTAGCTGGCATCTCACTCTCTTTGAATCTTCTTTATCATGCTAAGAGGAGCAGGAAAAAGCAAAAAATTTCAGACTTGCACCTTGCAATGCGGAGAAATTACTGTTTGTGCATTTACAATATTCATTGATTTTTGCCATTGAAAAACATCATGTTATTCATATACCAGAAATGTTTGAAGCTACTGACTGAATGAAAGGAGCTGGCATCTCACTCTCTTTGAATCTTCTTTATCATGCTAAGAGGAGCAGGAAAAAGCAAAAAATTTCAGAATTGCACCTTGCAATGCGGAGAAATTACTGTTTGTGCATTTACAATATTCATTGATTTTTGCCATTGAAAAACATCATGTTATTCATATACCAGAAATGTTTAAAGCTACTGACTGAATGAAAGGAGCTGGCATCTCACTCTCTTTGAATCTTCTTTATCATGCTAAGAGGAGCAGGAAAAAGCAAAAAATTTCAGAATTGCACCTTGCAATGCGGAAAAATTACTGTTTGTGCATTTACAATATTCATTGATTTTTGCCATTGAAAAACGTCCAGAAATGATTGAAGCTACTGACTGAATGAAAGGAGCCGGCATCTCACTCTCTTTGAATCTTCTTTATCATGCTAAGAGGAGCAGGAAAAATCAAAAAATTTCAGAATTGCACCTTGCAATGCGGAGAAATTACTGTTTGTGCATTTACAATATTCATTGATTTTTGCCATTGAAAAACATGTTATTCATATACCAGAAATGTTTGAAGCTACTGACTGAATGAAAGGAGCTGGCACCTCACTCTCTTTGAATCTTCTTTATCATGCTAAGAGGAGCGGGAAAAAGCAAAAAATTTCAGAATTGCACCTTGCAATGCGGAGAAATTACTGTTTGTGCATTTACAATATTCATTGATTTTTGCCATTGAAAAACATGTTATTCATATACCAGAAATGTTTGAAGCTACTGACTGAATGAAAGGAGCTGGCATCTCACTCTCTTTGAATCTTCTTTATCATGCTAAGAGGAGCAGGAAAAAGCAAAAAATTTCAGAATTGCACCTTGCAATGCGGAGAAATTACAGTTTGTGCATTTACAATATTCATTGATTTTTGCCATTGAAAAACATCCAGAAATGATTGAAGCTACTGACTGAATGAAAGGAGCTGGCATCTCACTCTCTTTGAATCTTCTTTATCATGCTAAGAGGAGCAGGAAAAAGCAAAAAATTTCAGAATTGCACCTTGCAATGCGGAGAAATTACTGTTTGTGCATTTACAATATTCATTGATTTTTGCCATTGAAAAACATCATGTTATTCATATACCAGAAATGTTTGAAGCTACTGACTGAATGAAAGGAGCTGGCATCTCACTCTCTTTGAATCTTCTTTATCATGCTAAGAGGAGCAGGAAAAAGCAAAAAATTTCAGAATTGCACCTTGCAATGTGGAGAAATTACTGTTTGTGCATTTACAATATTCATTGATTTTTACCATTGAAAAACGTCCAGAAATGATTGAAGCTAATGACTGAATGAAAGTAGCTGGCATCTCACTCTCTTTGAATCTTCTTTATCATGCTAAGAGGAGCAGGAAAAAGCAACAAATTTCAGACTTGCACCTTGCAATGCGGAGAAATTACTGTTTGTGCATTTACAATATTCATTGATTTTTGCCATTGAAAAACATCATGTTATTCATATACCAGAAATGTTTGAAGCTACTGACTGAATGAAAGGAGCTGGCATCTCACTCTCTTTGAATCTTCTTTATCATGCTAAGAGGAGCAGGAAAAAGCAAAAAATTTCAGAATTGCACCTTGCAATGCGGAGAAATTACTGTTTGTGCATTTACAATATTCATTGATTTTTGCCATTGAAAAACATCATGTTATTCATATACCAGAAATGTTTGAAGCTACTGACTGAATGAAAGGAGCTGGCATCTCACTCTCTTTGAATCTTCTTTATCATGCTAAGAGGAGCAGGAAAAAGCAAAAAATTTCAGAATTGCACCTTGCAATGCGGAGAAAATACTGTTTGTGCATTTACAATATTCATTGATTTTTGCCATTGAAAAACGTCCAGAAATGATTGAAGCTACTGACTGAATGAAAGGAGCTGGCATCTCACTCTCTTTGAATCTTCTTTATCATGCTAAGAGGAGCAGGAAAAATCAAAAAATTTCAGAATTGCACCTTGCAATGCGGAGAAATTACTGTTTGTGCATTTACAATATTCATTGATTTTTGCCATTGAAAAACATGTTATTCATATACCAGAAATGTTTGAAGCTACTGACTGAATGAAAGGAGCTGGCACCTCACTCTCTTTGAATCTTCTTTATCATGCTAAGAGGAGCGGGAAAAAGCAAAAAATTTCAGAATTGCACCTTGCAATGCGGAGAAATTACTGTTTGTGCATTTACAATATTCATTGATTTTTGCCATTGAAAAACGTCCAGAAATGATTGAAGGTACTGACTGAATGAAAGGAGCTGGCATCTCACTCTCTTTGAATCTTCTTTATCATGCTAAGAGGAGCAGGAAAAAGCAAAAAATTTCAGAATTGCACCTTGCAATGCGGAGAAATTACTGTTTGTGCATTTACAATATTCATTGATTTTTGCCATTGAAAAACGTCCAGAAATGATTGAAGCTACTGACTGAATGAAAGGAGCTGGCATCTCACTCTCTTTGAATCTTCTTTATCATGCTAAGAGGAGCAGGAAAAAGCAAAAAATTTCAGAATTGCACCTTGCAATGCGGAGAAATTACAGTTTGTGCATTTACAATATTCATTGATTTTTGCCATTGAAAAACATCCAGAAATGATTGAAGCTACTGACTGAATGAAAGGAGCTGGCATCTCACTCTCTTTGAATCTTCTTTATCATGCTAAGAGGAGCAGGAAAAAGCAAAAAATTTCAGAATTGCACCTTGCAATGCGGAGAAATTACTGTTTGTGCATTTACAATATTCATTGATTTTTGCCATTGAAAAACATCATGTTATTCATATACCAGAAATGTTTGAAGCTACTGACTGAATGAAAGGAGCTGGCATCTCACTCTCTTTGAATCTTCTTTATCATGCTAAGAGGAGCAGGAAAAAGCAAAAAATTTCAGAATTGCACCTTGCAATGTGGAGAAATTACTGTTTGTGCATTTACAATATTCATTGATTTTTACCATTGAAAAACGTCCAGAAATGATTGAAGCTACTGACTGAATGAAAGTAGCTGGCATCTCACTCTCTTTGAATCTTCTTTATCATGCTAAGAGGAGCAGGAAAAAGCAAAAAATTTCAGACTTGCACCTTGCAATGCGGAGAAATTACTGTTTGTGCATTTACAATATTCATTGATTTTTGCCATTGAAAAACGTCCAGAAATGATTGAAGGTACTGACTGAATGAAAGGAGCTGGCATCTCACTCTCTTTGAATCTTCTTTATCATGCTAAGAGGAGCAGGAAAAAGCAAAAAATTTCAGAATTGCACCTTGCAATGCGGAGAAATTACTGTTTGTGCATTTACAATATTCATTGATTTTTGCCACTGAAAAACGTCCAGAAATGATTGAAGCTACTGACTGAATGAAAGGAGCTGGCATCTCACTCTCTTTGAATCTTCTTTAACATGCTAAGAGGAGCAGGAAAAAGCAAAAAATTTCAGAATTGCACCTTGCAATGCGGAGAAATTACAGTTTGTGCATTTACAATATTCATTGATTTTTGCCATTGAAAAACATCCAGAAATGATTGAAGCTACTGACTGAATGAAAGGAGCTGGCATCTCACTCTCTTTGAATCTTCTTTATCATGCTAAGAGGAGCAGGAAAAAGCAAAAAATTTCAGAATTGCACCTTGCAATGCGGAGAAATTACTGTTTGTGCATTTACAATATTCATTGATTTTTGCCATTGAAAAACATCATGTTATTCATATACCAGAAATGTTTGAAGCTACTGACTGAATGAAAGGAGCTGGCATCTCACTCTCTTTGAATCTTCTTTATCATGCTAAGAGGAGCAGGAAAAAGCAAAAAATTTCAGAATTGCACCTTGCAATGTGGAGAAATTACTGTTTGTGCATTTACAATATTCATTGATTTTTACCATTGAAAAACGTCCAGAAATGATTGAAGCTACTGACTGAATGAAAGTAGCTGGCATCTCACTCTCTTTGAATCTTCTTTATCATGCTAAGAGGAGCAGGAAAAAGCAAAAAATTTCAGACTTGCACCTTGCAATGCGGAGAAATTACTGTTTGTGCATTTACAATATTCATTGATTTTTGCCATTGAAAAACATCATGTTATTCATATACCAGAAATGTTTGAAGCTACTGACTGAATGAAAGGAGCTGGCATCTCACTCTCTTTGAATCTTCTTTATCATGCTAAGAGGAGCAGGAAAAAGCAAAAAATTTCAGAATTGCACCTTGCAATGCGGAGAAATTACTGTTTGTGCATTTACAATATTCATTGATTTTTGCCATTGAAAAACATCATGTTATTCATATACCAGAAATGTTTGAAGCTACTGACTGAATGAAAGGAGCTGGCATCTCACTCTCTTTGAATCTTCTTTATCATGCTAAGAGGAGCAGGAAAAAGCAAAAAATTTCAGAATTGCACCTTGCAATGCGGAGAAATTACTGTTTGTGCATTTACAATATTCATTGATTTTAGCCATTGAAAAACGTCCAGAAATGATTGAAGCTACTGACTGAATGAAAGGAGCTGGCATCTCACTCTCTTTGAATCTTCTTTATCATGCTAAGAGGAGCAGGAAAAATCAAAAAATTTCAGAATTGCACCTTGCAATGCGGAGAAATTACTGTTTGTGCATTTACAATATTCATTGATTTTTGCCATTGAAAAACATGTTATTCATATACCAGAAATGTTTGAAGCTACTGACTGAATGAAAGGAGCTGGCACCTCACTCTCTTTGAATCTTCTTTATCATGCTAAGAGGAGCGGGAAAAAGCAAAAAATTTCAGAATTGCACCTTGCAATGCGGAGAAATTACTGTTTGTGCATTTACAATATTCATTGATTTTTGCCATTGAAAAACGTCCAGAAATGATTGAAGGTACTGACTGAATGAAAGGAGCTGGCATCTCACTCTCTTTGAATCTTCTTTATCATGCTAAGAGGAGCAGGAAAAAGCAAAAAATTTCAGAATTGCACCTTGCAATGCGGAGAAATTACTGTTTGTGCATTTACAATATTCATTGATTTTTGCCATTGAAAAACGTCCAGAAATGATTGAAGCTACTGACTGAATGAAAGGAGCTGGCATCTCACTCTCTTTGAATCTTCTTTATCATGCTAAGAGGAGCAGGAAAAAGCAAAAAATTTCAGAATTGCACCTTGCAATGCGGAGAAATTACAGTTTGTGCATTTACAATATTCATTGATTTTTGCCATTGAAAAACATCCAGAAATGATTGAAGCTACTGACTGAAAGAAAGGAGCTGGCATCTCACTCTCTTTGAATCTTCTTTATCATGGTAAGAGGAGCAGGAAAAAGCAAAAAATTTCAGAATTGCACCTTGCAATGCGGAGAAATTACTGTTTGTGCATTTACAATATTCATTGATTTTTGCCATTGAAAAACATCATGTTATTCGTATACCAGAAATGTTTGAAGCTACTGACTGAATAAAAGGAGCTGGCATCTCACTCTCTTTGAATCTTCTTTATCATGCTAAGAGGAGCAGGAAAAAGCAAAAAATTTCAGAATTGCACCTTGCAATGCGGAGAAATTACAGTTTGTGCATTTACAATATTCATTGATTTTTGCCATTGAAAAACATCCAGAAATGATTGAAGCTACTGACTGAATGAAAGGAGCTGGCATCTCACTCTCTTTGAATCTTCTTTATCATGCTAAGAGGAGCAGGAAAAAGCAAAAAATTTCAGAATTGCACCTTGCAATGCGGAGAAATTACTGTTTGTGCATTTACAATATTCATTGATTTTTGCCATTGAAAAACATCATGTTATTCATATACCAGAAATGTTTGAAGCTACTGACTGAATGAAAGGAGCTGGCATCTCACTCTCTTTGAATCTTCTTTATCATGCTAAGAGGAGCAGGAAAAAGCAAAAAATTTCAGAATTGCACCTTGCAATGTGGAGAAATTACTGTTTGTGCATTTACAATATTCATTGATTTTTACCATTGAAAAACGTCCAGAAATGATTGAAGCTACTGACTGAATGAAAGTAGCTGGCATCTCACTCTCTTTGAATCTTCTTTATCATGCTAAGAGGAGCAGGAAAAAGCAAAAAATTTCAGACTTGCACCTTGCAATGCGGAGAAATTACTGTTTGTGCATTTACAATATTCATTGATTTTTGCCATTGAAAAACATCATGTTATTCATATACCAGAAATGTTTGAAGCTACTGACTGAATGAAAGGAGCTGGCATCTCACTCTCTTTGAATCTTCTTTATCATGCTAAGAGGAGCAGGAAAAAGCAAAAAATTTCAGAATTGCACCTTGCAATGCGGAGAAATTACTGTTTGTGCATTTACAATATTCATTGATTTTTGCCATTGAAAAACATCATGTTATTCATATACCAGAAATGTTTGAAGCTACTGACTGAATGAAAGGAGCTGGCATCTCACTCTCTTTGAATCTTCTTTATCATGCTAAGAGGAGCAGGAAAAAGCAAAAAATTTCAGAATTGCACCTTGCAATGCGGAGAAATTACTGTTTGTGCATTTACAATATTCATTGATTTTAGCCATTGAAAAACGTCCAGAAATGATTGAAGCTACTGACTGAATGAAAGGAGCTGGCATCTCACTCTCTTTGAATCTTCTTTATCATGCTAAGAGGAGCAGGAAAAATCAAAAAATTTCAGAATTGCACCTTGCAATGCGGAGAAATTACTGTTTGTGCATTTACAATATTCATTGATTTTTGCCATTGAAAAACGTCCAGAAATGATTGAAGGTACTGACTGAATGAAAGGAGCTGGCATCTCACTCTCTTTGAATCTTCTTTATCATGCTAAGAGGAGCAGGAAAAAGCAAAAAATTTCAGAATTGCACCTTGCAATGCGGAGAAATTACTGTTTGTGCATTTACAATATTCATTGATTTTTGCCATTGAAAAACATCATGTTATTCATATACCAGAAATGTTTGAAGCTACTGACTAAATGAAAGGAGCTGGCATCTCACTCTCTTTGAATCTTCTTTATCATGCTAAGAGGAGCAGGAAAAAGCAAAAAATTTCAGAATTGCACCTTGCAATGTGGAGAAATTACTGTTTGTGCATTTACAATATTCATTGATTTTTACCATTGAAAAACGTCCAGAAATAATTGAAGCTACTGACTGAATGAAAGTAGCTGGCATCTCACTCTCTTTGAATCTTCTTTATCATGCTAAGAGGAGCAGGAAAAAGCAAAAAATTTCAGACTTGCACCTTGCAATGCGGAGAAATTACTGTTTGTGCATTTACAATATTCATTGATTTTTGCCATTGAAAAACATCATGTTATTCATATACCAGAAATGTTTGAAGCTACTGACTGAATGAAAGGAGCTGGCATCTCACTCTCTTTGAATCTTCTTTATCATGCTAAGAGGAGCAGGAAAAAGCAAAAAATTTCAGAATTGCACCTTGCAATGCGGAGAAATTACTGTTTGTGCATTTACAATATTCATTGATTTTTGCCATTGAAAAACATCATGTTATTCATATACCAGAAATGTTTGAAGCTACTGACTGAATGAAAGGAGCTGGCATCTCACTCTCTTTGAATCTTCTTTATCATGCTAAGAGGAGCAGGAAAAAGCAAAAAATTTCAGAATTGCACCTTGCAATGCGGAGAAATTACTGTTTGTGCATTTACAATATTCATTGATTTTAGCCATTGAAAAACGTCCAGAAATGATTGAAGCTACTGACTGAATGAAAGGAGCTGGCATCTCACTCTCTTTGAATCTTCTTTATCATGCTAAGAGGAGCAGGAAAAATCAAAAAATTTCAGAATTGCACCTTGCAATGCGGAGAAATTACTGTTTGTGCATTTACAATATTCATTGATTTTTGCCATTGAAAAACATGTTATTCATATACCAGAAATGTTTGAAGCTACTGACTGAATGAAAGGAGCTGGCACCTCACTCTCTTTGAATCTTCTTTATCATGCTAAGAGGAGCGGGAAAAAGCAAAAAATTTCAGAATTGCACCTTGCAATGCGGAGAAATTACTGTTTGTGCATTTACAATATTCATTGATTTTTGCCATTGAAAAACGTCCAGAAATGATTGAAGGTACTGACTGAATGAAAGGAGCTGGCATCTCACTCTCTTTGAATCTTCTTTATCATGCTAAGAGGAGCAGGAAAAAGCAAAAAATTTCAGAATTGCACCTTGCAATGCGGAGAAATTACTGTTTGTGCATTTACAATATTCATTGATTTTTGCCATTGAAAAACATCATGTTATTCATATACCAGAAATGTTTGAAGCTACTGACTGAATGAAAGGAGCTGGCATCTCACTCTCTTTGAATCTTCTTTATCATGCTAAGAGGAGCAGGAAAAAGCAAAAAATTTCAGAATTGCACCTTGCAATGTGGAGAAATTACTGTTTGTGCATTTACAATATTCATTGATTTTTACCATTGAAAAACGTCCAGAAATAATTGAAGCTACTGACTGAATGAAAGTAGCTGGCATCTCACTCTCTTTGAATCTTCTTTATCATGCTAAGAGGAGCAGGAAAAAGCAAAAAATTTCAGACTTGCACCTTGCAATGCGGAGAAATTACTGTTTGTGCATTTACAATATTCATTGATTTTTGCCATTGAAAAACATCATGTTATTCATATACCAGAAATGTTTGAAGCTACTGACTGAATGAAAGGAGCTGGCATCTCACTCTCTTTGAATCTTCTTTATCATGCTAAGAGGAGCTGGAAAAAGCAAAAAATTTCAGAATTGCACCTTGCAATGCGGAGAAATTACTGTTTGTGTATTTACAATATTCATTGATTTTTGCCATTGAAAAACATCATGTTATTCATATACCAGAAATGTTTGAAGCTACTGACTGAATGAAAGGAGCTGGCATCTCACTCTCTTTGAATCTTCTTTATCATGCTAAGAGGAGCAGGAAAAAGCAAAAAATTTCAGAATTGCACCTTGCAATGCGGAGAAATTACTGTTTGTGCATTTACAATATTCATTGATTTTAGCCATTGAAAAACGTCCAGAAATGATTGAAGCTACTGACTGAATGAAAGGAGCTGGCATCTCACTCTCTTTGAATCTTCTTTATCATGCTAAGAGGAGCAGGAAAAAGCAAAAAATTTCAGAATTGCACCTTGCAATGCGGAGAAATTACAGTTTGTGCATTTACAATATTCATTGATTTTTGCCATTGAAAAACATCCAGAAATGATTGAAGCTACTGACTGAAAGAAAGGAGCTGGCATCTCACTCTCTTTGAATCTTCTTTATCATGGTAAGAGGAGCAGGAAAAAGCAAAAAATTTCAGAATTGCACCTTGCAATGCGGAGAAATTACTGTTTGTGCATTTACAATATTCATTGATTTTTGCCATTGAAAAACATCATGTTATTCATATACCAGAAATGTTTGAAGCTACTGACTGAATAAAAGGAGCTGGCATCTCACTCTCTTTGAATCTTCTTTATCATGCTAAGAGGAGCAGGAAAAAGCAAAAAATTTCAGAATTGCACCTTGCAATGCGGAGAAATTACAGTTTGTGCATTTACAATATTCATTGATTTTTGCCATTGAAAAACATCCAGAAATGATTGAAGCTACTGACTGAATGAAAGGAGCTGGCATCTCACTCTCTTTGAATCTTCTTTATCATGCTAAGAGGAGCAGGAAAAAGCAAAAAATTTCAGAATTGCACCTTGCAATGCGGAGAAATTACTGTTTGTGCATTTACAATATTCATTGATTTTTGCCATTGAAAAACATCATGTTATTCATATACCAGAAATGTTTGAAGCTACTGACTGAATGAAAGGAGCTGGCATCTCACTCTCTTTGAATCTTCTTTATCATGCTAAGAGGAGCAGGAAAAAGCAAAAAATTTCGGAATTGCACCTTGCAATGTGGAGAAATTACTGTTTGTGCATTTACAATATTCATTGATTTTTACCATTGAAAAACGTCCAGAAATGATTGAAGCTACTGACTGAATGAAAGTAGCTGGCATCTCACTCTCTTTGAATCTTCTTTATCATGCTAAGAGGAGCAGGAAAAAGCAAAAAATTTCAGACTTGCACCTTGCAATGCGGAGAAATTACTGTTTGTGCATTTACAATATTCATTGATTTTTGCCATTGAAAAACATCATGTTATTCATATACCAGAAATGTTTGAAGCTACTGACTGAATGAAAGGAGCTGGCATCTCACTCTCTTTGAATCTTCTTTATCATGCTAAGAGGAGCAGGAAAAAGCAAAAAATTTCAGAATTGCACCTTGCAATGCGGAGAAATTACTGTTTGTGCATTTACAATATTCATTGATTTTTGCCATTGAAAAACATCATGTTATTCATATACCAGAAATGTTTGAAGCTACTGACTGAATGAAAGGAGCTGGCATCTCACTCTCTTTGAATCTTCTTTATCATGCTAAGAGGAGCAGGAAAAAGCAAAAATTTCAGAATTGCACCTTGCAATGCGGAGAAATTACTGTTTGTGCATTTACAATATTCATTGATTTTAGCCATTGAAAAACGTCCAGAAATGATTGAAGCTACTGACTGAATGAAAGGAGCTGGCATCTCACTCTCTTTGAATCTTCTTTATCATGCTAAGAGGAGCAGGAAAAATCAAAAAATTTCAGAATTGCACCTTGCAATGCGGAGAAATTACTGTTTGTGCATTTACAATATTCATTGATTTTTGCCATTGAAAAACATGTTATTCATATACCAGAAATGTTTGAAGCTACTGACTGAATGAAAGGAGCTGGCACCTCACTCTCTTTGAATCTTCTTTATCATGCTAAGAGGAGCGGGAAAAAGCAAAAAATTTCAGAATTGCACCTTGCAATGCGGAGAAATTACTGTTTGTGCATTTACAATATTCATTGATTTTTGCCATTGAAAAACGTCCAGAAATGATTGAAGGTACTGACTGAATGAAAGGAGCTGGCATCTCACTCTCTTTGAATCTTCTTTATCATGCTAAGAGGAGCAGGAAAAAGCAAAAAATTTCAGAATTGCACCTTGCAATGCGGAGAAATTACTGTTTGTGCATTTACAATATTCATTGATTTTTGCCATTGAAAAACGTCCAGAAATGATTGAAGCTACTGACTGAATGAAAGGAGCTGGCATCTCACTCTCTTTGAATCTTCTTTATCATGCTAAGAGGAGCAGGAAAAAGCAAAAAATTTCAGAATTGCACCTTGCAATGCGGAGAAATTACAGTTTGTGCATTTACAATATTCATTGATTTTTGCCATTGAAAAACATCCAGAAATGATTGAAGCTACTGACTGAAAGAAAGGAGCTGGCATCTCACTCTCTTTGAATCTTCTTTATCATGCTAAGAGGAGCAGGAAAAAGCAAAAAATTTCAGAATTGCACCTTGCAATGCGGAGAAATTACTGTTTGTGCATTTACAATATTCATTGATTTTTGCCATTGAAAAACATCATGTTATTCATATACCAGAAATGTTTGAAGCTACTGACTGAATGAAAGGAGCTGGCATCTCACTCTCTTTGAATCTTCTTTATCATGCTAAGAGGAGCAGGAAAAAGCAAAAAATTTCAGAATTGCACCTTGCAATGTGGAGAAATTACTGTTTGTGCATTTACAATATTCATTGATTTTTACCATTGAAAAACGTCCAGAAATGATTGAAGCTACTGACTGAATGAAAGTAGCTGGCATCTCACTCTCTTTGAATCTTCTTTATCATGCTAAGAGGAGCAGGAAAAAGCAAAAAATTTCAGACTTGCACCTTGCAATGCGGAGAAATTACTGTTTGTGCATTTACAATATTCATTGATTTTTGCCATTGAAAAACATTATGTTATTCATATACCAGAAATGTTTGAAGCTACTGACTGAATGAAAGTAGCTGGCATCTCACTCTCTTTGAATCTTCTTTATCATGCTAAGAGGAGCAGGAAAAATCAAAAAATTTCAGAATTGCACCTTGCAATGCGGAGAAATTACTGTTTGTGCATTTACAATATTCATTGATTTTTGCCATTGAAAAACGTCCAGAAATGATTGAAGCTACTGACTGAATGAAAGGAGCTGGCATCTCACTCTCTTTGAATCTTCTTTATCATGCTAAGAGGAGCAGGAAAAAGCAAAAAATTTCAGAATTGCACCTTGCAATGCGGAGAAATTACTGTTTGTGCATTTACAATATTCATTGATTTTTGCCTTTGAAAAACATCATGTTATTCATATACCAGAAATGATTGAAGCTACTGACTGAATGAAAGGAGCTGGCATCTCACTCTCTTTGAATCTTCTTTATCATGCTAAGAGGAGCAGGAAAAAGTAAAAAATTTCAGAATTGCACCTTGCAATGCGGAGAAATTACTGTTTGTGCATTTATAATATTCAATGATTTTTGCCATTGAAAAACGTCCAGAAATGATTGAAGCTACTGACTGAACGAAAGGAGCTGGCATCTCACTCTCTTTGAATCTTCTTTATCATGCTAAGAGGAGCAGGAAAAAGCAAAAAATTTCAGAATTGCACCTTGCAATGCAGAGAAATTACTGTTTGTGCATTTACAATATTCATTGATTTTTGCCATTGAAAAACGTCCAGAAATGATTGAAGCTACTGACTGAATGAAAGGAGCTGGCATCTCACTCTCTTTGAATCTTCTTTATCATGCTAAGAGGAGCAGGAAAAAGCAAAAAATTTCAGAATTGCACCTTGCAATGCGGAGAAATTACTGTTTGTGCATTTACAATATTCATTGATTTTTGCCATTGAAAAACATCATGTTATTCATTTACCAGAAATGTTTGAAGCTACTGACTGAATGAAAGGAGCTGACATCTCACTCTCTTTGAATCTTCTTTATCATGCTAAGAGGAGCAGGAAAAAGCAAAAAATTTCAGAATTGCACCTTGCAATGCAGAGAAATTACTGTTTGTGCATTTACAATATTCATTGATTTTTGCCATTGAAAAACGTCCAGAAATGATTGAAGCTACTGACTGAATGAAAGGAGCTGGCATCTCACTCTCTTTGAATCTTCTTTATCATGCTAAGAGGAGCAGGAAAAAGCAAAAAATTTCAGAATTGCACCTTGCAATGCGGAGAAATTACTGTTTGTGCATTTACAATATTCATTGATTTTTGCCATTGAAAAACATCATGTTATTCATATACCAGAAATGTTTGAAGCTACTGACTGAATGAAAGGAGCTGGCATCTCACTCTCTTTGAATCTTCTTTATCATGCTAAGAGGAGCAGGAAAAAGCAAAAAATTTCAGAATTGCACCTTGCAATGCGGAGAAATTACTGTTTGTGCATTTACAATATTCATTGATTTTTGCCATTGAAAAACATCATGTTATTCATATACCAGAAATGTTTGAAGCTACTGACTGAATGAAAGGAGCTGGCATCTCACTCTCTTTGAATCTTCTTTATCATGCTAAGAGGAGCAGGAAAAAGCAAAAAATTTCAGAATTGCACCTTGCAATGTGGAGAAATTACTGTGCATTTACAATATTCATTGATTTTTACCATTGAAAAACGTCCAGAAATGATTGAAGCTACTGACTGAATGAAAGTAGCTGGCATCTCACTCTCTTTGAATCTTCTTTATCATGCTAAGAGGAGCAGGAAAAAGCAAAAAATTTCAGACTTGCACCTTGCAATGCGGAGAAATTACTGTTTGTGCATTTACAATATTCATTGATTTTTGACATTGAAAAACATCATGTTATTCATATACCAGAAATGTTTGAAGCTACTGACTGAATGAAAGGAGCTGGCATCTCACTCTCTTTGAATCTTCTTTATCATGCTAAGCGGAGCAGGAAAAAGCAAAAAATTTCAGACTTGCACCTTGCAATGCGGAGAAATTACTGTTTGTGCATTTACAATATTCATTGATTTTTGCCATTGAAAAACATGTTATTCATATACCAGAAATGTTTGAAGCTACTGACTGAATGAAAGGAGCTGGCACCTCACTCTCTTTGAATCTTCTTTATCATGCTAAGAGGAGCGTGAAAAAGCAAAAAAATTCAGAATTGCACCTTGCAATGCGGAGAAATTACTGTTTGTGCATTTACAATATTCATTGATTTTTGCCATTGAAAAACGTCCAGAAATGATTGAAAGTACTGACTGAATGAAAGGAGCTGGCATCTCACTCTCTTTGAATCTTCTTTATCATGCTAAGAGGAGCAGGAAAAAGCAAAAAATTTCAGAATTGCACCTTGCAATGCGGAGAAATTACTGTTTGTGCATTTACAATATTCATTGATTTTTGCCATTGAAAAACGTCCAGAAATGATTGAAGCTACTGACTGAATGAAAGGAGCTGGCATCTCACTCTCTTTGAATCTTCTTTATCATGCTAAGAGGAGCAGGAAAAAGTAAAAAATTTCAGAATTGCACCTTGCAATGCGGAGAAATTACAGTTTGTGCATTTACAATATTCATTGATTTTTGCCATTGAAAAACATCCAGAAATGATTGAAGCTACTGACTGAATGAAAGGAGCTGGCATCTCACTCTCTTTGAATCTTCTTTATCATGCTAAGAGGAGCAGGAAAAAGCAAAAAATTTCAGAATTGCACCTTGCAATGCGGAGAAATTACTGTTTGTGCATTTACAATATTCATTGATTTTTGCCATTGAAAAACATCATGTTATTCATATACCAGAAATGTTTGAAGCTACTGACTGAATGAAAGGAGCTGGCATCTCACTCTCTTTGAATCTTCATTATCATGCTAAGAGGAGCAGGAAAAAGCAAAAAATTTCAGAATTGCACCTTGCAATGCGGAGAAATTACTGTTTGTGCATTTACAATATTCATTGATTTTTGCCATTGAAAAACATCATGTTATTCATATACCAGAAATGTTTGAAGCTACTGACTGAATGAAAGGAGCTGGCATCTCACTCTCTTTGAATCTTCTTTATCATGCTAAGAGGAGCAGGAAAAAGCAAAAAATTTCAGAATTGCACCTTGCAATGTGGAGAAATTACTGTTTGTGCATTTACAATATTCATTGATTTTTACCATTGAAAAACGTCCAGAAATGATTGAAGCTACTGACTGAATGAAAGTAGCTGGCATCTCACTCTCTTTGAATCTTCTTTATCATACTAAGAGGAGCAGGAAAAAGCAAAAAATTTCAGACTTGCACCTTGCAATGCGGAGAAATTACTGTTTGTGCATTTACAATATTCATTGATTTTTGCCATTGAAAAACATCATGTTATTCATATACCAGAAATGTTTGAAGCTACTGACTGAATGAAAGGAGCTGGCATCTCACTCTCTTTGAATCTTCTTTATCATGCTAAGAGGAGCAGGAAAAAGCAAAAAATTTCAGAATTGCACCTTGCAATGCGGAGAAATTACTGTTTGTGCATTTACAATATTCATTGATTTTTGCCATTGAAAAACGTCCAGAAATGATTGAAGCTACTGACTGAATGAAAGGAGCTGGCATCTCACTCTCTTTGAATCTTCTTTATCATGCTAAGAGGAGCAGGAAAAAGCAAAAAATTTCAGAATTGCACCTTGCAATGCGGAGAAATTACTGTTTGTGCATTTACAATATTCATTGATTTTTGCCATTGAAAAACGTCCAGAAATGATTGAAGCTACTGACTGAATGAAAGGAGCTGGCATCTCACTCTCTTTGAATCTTCTTTATCATGCTAAGAGGAGCAGGAAAAAGCAAAAAATTTCAGAATTGCACCTTGCAATGCGGAGAAATTACTGTTTGTGCATTTACAATATTCATTGATTTTTGCCATTGAAAAACATCATGTTATTCATATACCAGAAATGATTGAAGCTACTGACTGAATGAAAGGAGCTGGCATCTCACTCTCTTTGAATCTTCTTTATCATGCTAAGAGGAGCAGGAAAAAGTAAAAAATTTCAGAATTGCACCTTGCAATGCGGAGAAATTACTGTTTGTGCATTTATAATATTCAATGATTTTTGCCATTGAAAAACGTCCAGAAATGATTGAAGCTACTGACTGAACGAAAGGAGCTGGCATCTCACTCTCTTTGAATCTTCTTTATCATGCTAAGAGGAGCAGGAAAAAGCAAAAAATTTCAGAATTGCACCTTGCAATGCGGAGAAATTACTGTTTGTGTATTTACAATATTCATTGATTTTTGCCATTGAAAAACGTCCAGAAATGATTGAAGCTACTGACTGAATGAAAGGAGCTGGCATCTCACTCTCTTTGAATCTTCTTTATCATGCTAAGAGGAGCAGGAAAAAGCAAATAATTTCAGAATTGCACCTTGCAATGCGGAGAAATTACTGTTTGTGCATTTACAATATTCATTGATTTTTGCCTTTGAAAAACATCATGTTATTCATATACCAGAAATGTTTGAAGCTACTGACTGAATGAAAGGAGCTGACATCTCACGCTCTTTGAATCTTCTTTATCATGCTAAGAGGAGCAGGAAAAAGCAAAACATTTCAGAATTGCACCTTGCAATGCGGAGAAATTACTGTTTGTGCATTTACAATATTCATTGATTTTTGCCATTGAAAAACGTCCAGAAATGATTGAAGCTACTGACTGAATGAAAGGAGCTGGCATCTCACTCTCTTTGAATCTTCTTTATCATGCTAAGAGGAGCAGGAAAAAGCAAAAAATTTCAGAATTGCACCTTGCAATGCGGAGAAATTACTGTTTGTGCATTTACAATATTCATTGATTTTTGCCATTGAAAAACATCATGTTATTCATATACCAGAAATGTTTGAAGCTACTGACTGAATGAAAGGAGCTGGCATCTCACTCTCTTTGAATCTTCTTTATCATGCTAAGAGGAGCAGGAAAAAGCAAAAAATTTCAGAATTGCACCTTGCAATGCGGAGAAATTACTGTTTGTGCATTTACAATATTCATTCATTTTTGCCATTGAAAAACGTCCAGAAATGATTGAAGCTACTGACTGAATGAAAGGAGCTGGCATCTCACTCTCTTTGAATCTTCTTTATCATGCTAAGAGGAGCAGGAAAAAGCAAAAAATTTCAGAATTGCACCTTGCAATGCGGAGAAATTACTGTTTGTGCATTTACAATATTCATTGATTTTTGCCATTGAAAAACATCATGTTATTCATATACCAGAAATGTTTGAAGCTACTGACTGAATGAAAGGAGCTGACATCTCACGCTCTTTGAATCTTCTTTATCATGCTAAGAGGAGCAGGAAAAAGCAAAAAATTTCAGAATTGCACCTTGCAATGCGGAGAAATTACTGTTTGTGCATTTACAATATTCATTGATTTTTGCCATTGAAAAACGTCCAGAAATGATTGAAGCTACTGACTGAATGAAAGGAGCTGGCATCTCACTCTCTTTGAATCTTCTTTATCATGCTAAGAGGAGCAGGAAAAAGCAAAAAATTTCAGAATTGCACCTTGCAATGCGGAGAAATTACTGTTTGTGCATTTACAATATTCATTGATTTTTGCCATTGAAAAACATCATGTTATTCATATACCAGAAATGTTTGAAGCTACTGACTGAATGAAAGGAGCTGGCATCTCACTCTCTTTGAATCTTCTTTATCATGCTAAGAGGAGCAGGAAAAAGCAAAAAATTTCAGAATTGCACCTTGCAATGCGGAGAAATTACTGTTTGTGCATTTACAATATTCATTGATTTTTGCCATTGAAAAACATCATGTTATTCATATACCAGAAATGTTTGAAGCTACTGACTGAATGAAAGGAGCTGGCATCTCACTCTCTTTGAATCTTCTTTATCATGCTAAGAGGAGCAGGAAAAAGCAAAAAATTTCAGAATTGCACCTTGCAATGCGGAGAAATTACTGTTTGTGCATTTACAATATTCATTGATTTTTGCCATTGAAAAACGTCCAGAAATGATTGAAGCTACTGACTGAATGAAAGGAGCTGGCATCTCACTCTCTTTGAATATTCTTTATCATGCTAAGAGGAGCAGGAAAAAGCAAAACATTTCAGAATTGCACCTTGCAATGCGGAGAAATTACTGTTTGTGCATTTACAATATTCATTGATTTTTGCCATTGAAAAACGTCCAGAAATGATTGAAGCTACTGACTGAATGAAAGGAGCTGGCATCTCACTCTCTTTGAATCTTCTTTATCATGCTAAGAGGAGCAGGAAAAAGCAAAAAATTTCAGAATTGCACCTTGCAATGCGGAGAAATTACTGTTTGTGCATTTACAATATTCATTGATTTTTGCCATTGAAAAACGTCCAGAAATGATTGAAGCTACTGACTGAATGAAAGGAGCTGGCATCTCACTCTCTTTGAATCTTCTTTATCATGCTAAGAGGAGCAGGAAAAAGCAAAAAATTTCAGAATTGCACCTTGCAATGCGGAGAAATTACTGTTTGTGCATTTACAATATTCATTGATTTTTGCCATTGAAAAACATCATGTTATTCATATACCAGAAATGTTTGAAGCTACTGACTGAATGAAAGGAGCTGGCATCTCACTCTCTTTGAATCTTCTTTATCATGCTAAGAGGAGCAGGAAAAAGCAAAAAATTTCAGAATTGCACCTTGCAATGCGGAGAAATTACTGTTTGTGCATTTACAATATTCATTGATTTTTGCCATTGAAAAACGTCCAGAAATGATTGAAGCTACTGACTGAATGAAAGGAGCTGGCATCTCACTCTCTTTGAATCTTGTTTATCATGCTAAGAGGAGCAGGAAAAAGCAAAAAATTTCAGAATTGCACCTTGCAATGCGGAGAAATTACTGTTTGTGCATTTACAATATTCATTGATTTTTGCCATTGAAAAACATCATGTTATTCATATACCAGAAATGATTGAAGCTACTGACTGAATGAAAGGAGCTGGCATCTCACTCTCTTTGAATCTTCTTTATCATGCTAAGAGGAGCAGGAAAAAGTAAAAAATTTCAGAATTGCACCTTGCAATGCGGAGAAATTACTGTTTGTGCATTTATAATATTCAATGATTTTTGCCATTGAAAAACGTCCAGAAATGATTGAAGCTACTGACTGAACGAAAGGAGCTGGCATCTCACTCTCTTTGAATCTTCTTTATCATGCTAAGAGGAGCAGGAAAAAGCAAAAAATTTCAGAATTGCACCTTGCAATGCGGAGAAATTACTGTTTGTGCATTTACAATATTCATTGATTTTTGCCATTGAAAAACGTCCAGAAATGATTGAAGCTACTGACTGAATGAAAGGAGCTGGCATCTCACTCTATTTGAATCTTCTTTATCATGCTAAGAGGAGCAGGAAAAAGCAAAAAATTTCAGAATTGCACCTTGCAATGCGGAGAAATTACTGTTTGTGCATTTACAATATTCATTGATTTTTGCCATTGAAAAACATCATGTTATTCATATACCAGAAATGTTTGAAGCTACTGACTGAATGAAAGGAGCTGACATCTCACGCTCTTTGAATCTTCTTTATCATGCTAAGAGGAGCAGGAAAAAGCAAAAAATTTCAGAATTGCACCTTGCAATGCGGAGAAATTACTGTTTGTGCATTTACAATATTCATTCATTTTTGCCATTGAAAAACGTCCAGAAATGATTGAAGCTACTGACTGAATGAAAGGAGCTGGCATCTCACTCTCTTTGAATCTTCTTTATCATGCTAAGAGGAGCAGGAAAAAGCAAAAAATTTCAGAATTGCACCTTGCAATGCGGAGAAATTACTGTTTGTGCATTTACAATATTCATTGATTTTTGCCATTGAAAAACATCATGTTATTCATATACCAGAAATGTTTGAAGCTACTGACTGAATGAAAGGAGCTGACATCTCACGCTCTTTGAATCTTCTTTATCATGCTAAGAGGAGCAGGAAAAAGCAAAAAATTTCAGAATTGCACCTTGCAATGCGGAGAAATTACTGTTTGTGCATTTACAATATTCATTGATTTTTGCCATTGAAAAACGTCCAGAAATGATTGAAGCTACTGACTGAATGAAAGGAGCTGGCATCTCACTCTCTTTGAATCTTCTTTATCATGCTAAGAGGAGCAGGAAAAAGCAAAAAATTTCAGAATTGCACCTTGCAATGCGGAGAAATTACTGTTTGTGCATTTACAATATTCATTGATTTTTGCCATTGAAAAACATCATGTTATTCATATACCAGAAATGTTTGAAGCTACTGACTGAATGAAAGGAGCTGGCATCTCACTCTCTTTGAATCTTCTTTATCATGCTAAGAGGAGCAGGAAAAAGCAAAAAATTTCAGAATTGCACCTTGCAATGCGGAGAAATTACTGTTTGTGCATTTACAATATTCATTGATTTTTGCCATTGAAAAACATCATGTTATTCATATACCAGAAATGTTTGAAGCTACTGACTGAATGAAAGGAGCTGGCATCTCACTCTCTTTGAATCTTCTTTATCATGCTAAGAGGAGCAGGAAAAAGCAAAAAATTTCAGAATTGCACCTTGCAATGCGGAGAAATTACTGTTTGTGCATTTACAATATTCATTGATTTTTGCCATTGAAAAACGTCCAGAAATGATTGAAGCTACTGACTGAATGAAAGGAGCTGGCATCTCACTCTCTTTGAATCTTCTTTATCATGCTAAGAGGAGCAGGAAAAAGCAAAACATTTCAGAATTGCACCTTGCAATGCGGAGAAATTACTGTTTGTGCATTTACAATATTCATTGATTTTTGCCATTGAAAAACGTCCAGAAATGATTGAAGCTACTGACTGAATGAAAGGAGCTGGCATCTCACTCTCTTTGAATCTTCTTTATCATGCTAAGAGGAGCAGGAAAAAGCAAAAAATTTCAGAATTGCACCTTGCAATGCGGAGAAATTACTGTTTGTGCATTTACAATATTCATTGATTTTTGCCATTGAAAAACGTCCAGAAATGATTGAAGCTACTGACTGAATGAAAGGAGCTGGCATCTCACTCTCTTTGAATCTTCTTTATCATGCTAAGAGGAGCAGGAAAAAGCAAAAAATTTCAGAATTGCACCTTGCAATGCGGAGAAATTACTGTTTGTGCATTTACAATATTCATTGATTTTTGCCATTGAAAAACATCATGTTATTCATATACCAGAAATGTTTGAAGCTACTGACTGAATGAAAGGAGCTGGCATCTCACTCTCTTTGAATCTTCTTTATCATGCTAAGAGGAGCAGGAAAAAGCAAAAAATTTCAGAATTGCACCTTGCAATGCGGAGAAATTACTGTTTGTGCATTTACAATATTCATTGATTTTTGCCATTGAAAAACGTCCAGAAATGATTGAAGCTACTGACTGAATGAAAGGAGCTGGCATCTCACTCTCTTTGAATCTTGTTTATCATGCTAAGAGGAGCAGGAAAAAGCAAAAAATTTCAGAATTGCACCTTGCAATGCAGAGAAATTACTGTTTGTGCATTTACAATATTCATTGATTTTTGCCATTGAAAAACATCATGTTATTCATATACCAGAAATGATTGAAGCTACTGACTGAATGAAAGGAGCTGGCATCTCACTCTCTTTGAATCTTCTTTATCATGCTAAGAGGAGCAGGAAAAAGTAAAAAATTTCAGAATTGCACCTTGCAATGCGGAGAAATTACTGTTTGTGCATTTATAATATTCAATGATTTTTGCCATTGAAAAACGTCCAGAAATGATTGAAGCTACTGACTGAACGAAAGGAGCTGGCATCTCACTCTCTTTGAATCTTCTTTATCATGCTAAGAGGAGCAGGAAAAAGCAAAAAATTTCAGAATTGCACCTTGCAATGCGGAGAAATTACTGTTTGTGCATTTACAATATTCATTGATTTTTGCCATTGAAAAACGTCCAGAAATGATTGAAGCTACTGACTGAATGAAAGGAGCTGGCATCTCACTCTCTTTGAATCTTCTTTATCATGCTAAGCGGAGCAGGAAAAAGCAAAAAATTTCAGACTTGCACCTTGCAATGCGGAGAAATTACTGTTTGTGCATTTACAATATTCATTGATTTTTGCCATTGAAAAACATGTTATTCATATACCAGAAATGTTTGAAGCTACTGACTGAATGAAAGGAGCTGGCACCTCACTCTCTTTGAATCTTCTTTATCATGCTAAGAGGAGCGTGAAAAAGCAAAAAAATTCAGAATTGCACCTTGCAATGCGGAGAAATTACTGTTTGTGCATTTACAATATTCATTGATTTTTGCCATTGAAAAACGTCCAGAAATGATTGAAAGTACTGACTGAATGAAAGGAGCTGGCATCTCACTCTCTTTGAATCTTCTTTATCATGCTAAGAGGAGCAGGAAAAAGCAAAAAATTTCAGAATTGCACCTTGCAATGCGGAGAAATTACTGTTTGTGCATTTACAATATTCATTGATTTTTGCCATTGAAAAACGTCCAGAAATGATTGAAGCTACTGACTGAATGAAAGGAGCTGGCATCTCACTCTCTTTGAATCTTCTTTATCATGCTAAGAGGAGCAGGAAAAAGTAAAAAATTTCAGAATTGCACCTTGCAATGCGGAGAAATTACAGTTTGTGCATTTACAATATTCATTGATTTTTGCCATTGAAAAACATCCAGAAATGATTGAAGCTACTGACTGAATGAAAGGAGCTGGCATCTCACTCTCTTTGAATCTTCTTTATCATGCTAAGAGGAGCAGGAAAAAGCAAAAAATTTCAGAATTGCACCTTGCAATGCGGAGAAATTACTGTTTGTGCATTTACAATATTCATTGATTTTTGCCATTGAAAAACATCATGTTATTCATATACCAGAAATGTTTGAAGCTACTGACTGAATGAAAGGAGCTGGCATCTCACTCTCTTTGAATCTTCATTATCATGCTAAGAGGAGCAGGAAAAAGCAAAAAATTTCAGAATTGCACCTTGCAATGCGGAGAAATTACTGTTTGTGCATTTACAATATTCATTGATTTTTGCCATTGAAAAACATCATGTTATTCATATACCAGAAATGTTTGAAGCTACTGACTGAATGAAAGGAGCTGGCATCTCACTCTCTTTGAATCTTCTTTATCATGCTAAGAGGAGCAGGAAAAAGCAAAAAATTTCAGAATTGCACCTTGCAATGTGGAGAAATTACTGTTTGTGCATTTACAATATTCATTGATTTTTACCATTGAAAAACGTCCAGAAATGATTGAAGCTACTGACTGAATGAAAGTAGCTGGCATCTCACTCTCTTTGAATCTTCTTTATCATACTAAGAGGAGCAGGAAAAAGCAAAAAATTTCAGACTTGCACCTTGCAATGCGGAGAAATTACTGTTTGTGCATTTACAATATTCATTGATTTTTGCCATTGAAAAACATCATGTTATTCATATACCAGAAATGTTTGAAGCTACTGACTGAATGAAAGGAGCTGGCATCTCACTCTCTTTGAATCTTCTTTATCATGCTAAGAGGAGCAGGAAAAAGCAAAAAATTTCAGAATTGCACCTTGCAATGCGGAGAAATTACTGTTTGTGCATTTACAATATTCATTGATTTTTGCCATTGAAAAACGTCCAGAAATGATTGAAGCTACTGACTGAATGAAAGGAGCTGGCATCTCACTCTCTTTGAATCTTCTTTATCATGCTAAGAGGAGCAGGAAAAAGCAAAAAATTTCAGAATTGCACCTTGCAATGCGGAGAAATTACTGTTTGTGCATTTACAATATTCATTGATTTTTGCCATTGAAAAACGTCCAGAAATGATTGAAGCTACTGACTGAATGAAAGGAGCTGGCATCTCACTCTCTTTGAATCTTCTTTATCATGCTAAGAGGAGCAGGAAAAAGCAAAAAATTTCAGAATTGCACCTTGCAATGCGGAGAAATTACTGTTTGTGCATTTACAATATTCATTGATTTTTGCCATTGAAAAACATCATGTTATTCATATACCAGAAATGTTTGAAGCTACTGACTGAATGAAAGGAGCTGGCATCTCACTCTCTTTGAATCTTCTTTATCATGCTAAGAGGAGCAGGAAAAAGCAAAAAATTTCAGAATTGCACCTTGCAATGCGGAGAAATTACTGTTTGTGCATTTACAATATTCATTGATTTTTGCCATTGAAAAACGTCCAGAAATGATTGAAGCTACTGACTGAATGAAAGGAGCTGGCATCTCACTCTCTTTGAATCTTGTTTATCATGCTAAGAGGAGCAGGAAAAAGCAAAAAATTTCAGAATTGCACCTTGCAATGCGGAGAAATTACTGTTTGTGCATTTACAATATTCATTGATTTTTGCCATTGAAAAACATCATGTTATTCATATACCAGAAATGATTGAAGCTACTGACTGAATGAAAGGAGCTGGCATCTCACTCTCTTTGAATCTTCTTTATCATGCTAAGAGGAGCAGGAAAAAGTAAAAAATTTCAGAATTGCACCTTGCAATGCGGAGAAATTACTGTTTGTGCATTTATAATATTCAATGATTTTTGCCATTGAAAAACGTCCAGAAATGATTGAAGCTACTGACTGAACGAAAGGAGCTGGCATCTCACTCTCTTTGAATCTTCTTTATCATGCTAAGAGGAGCAGGAAAAAGCAAAAAATTTCAGAATTGCACCTTGCAATGCGGAGAAATTACTGTTTGTGTATTTACAATATTCATTGATTTTTGCCATTGAAAAACGTCCAGAAATGATTGAAGCTACTGACTGAATGAAAGGAGCTGGCATCTCACTCTCTTTGAATCTTCTTTATCATGCTAAGAGGAGCAGGAAAAAGCAAATAATTTCAGAATTGCACCTTGCAATGCGGAGAAATTACTGTTTGTGCATTTACAATATTCATTGATTTTTGCCTTTGAAAAACATCATGTTATTCATATACCAGAAATGTTTGAAGCTACTGACTGAATGAAAGGAGCTGACATCTCACGCTCTTTGAATCTTCTTTATCATGCTAAGAGGAGCAGGAAAAAGCAAAACATTTCAGAATTGCACCTTGCAATGCGGAGAAATTACTGTTTGTGCATTTACAATATTCATTGATTTTTGCCATTGAAAAACGTCCAGAAATGATTGAAGCTACTGACTGAATGAAAGGAGCTGGCATCTCACTCTCTTTGAATCTTCTTTATCATGCTAAGAGGAGCAGGAAAAAGCAAAAAATTTCAGAATTGCACCTTGCAATGCGGAGAAATTACTGTTTGTGCATTTACAATATTCATTGATTTTTGCCATTGAAAAACATCATGTTATTCATATACCAGAAATGTTTGAAGCTACTGACTGAATGAAAGGAGCTGGCATCTCACTCTCTTTGAATCTTCTTTATCATGCTAAGAGGAGCAGGAAAAAGCAAAAAATTTCAGAATTGCACCTTGCAATGCGGAGAAATTACTGTTTGTGCATTTACAATATTCATTCATTTTTGCCATTGAAAAACGTCCAGAAATGATTGAAGCTACTGACTGAATGAAAGGAGCTGGCATCTCACTCTCTTTGAATCTTCTTTATCATGCTAAGAGGAGCAGGAAAAAGCAAAAAATTTCAGAATTGCACCTTGCAATGCGGAGAAATTACTGTTTGTGCATTTACGATATTCATTGATTTTTGCCATTGAAAAACATCATGTTATTCATATACCAGAAATGTTTGAAGCTACTGACTGAATGAAAGGAGCTGACATCTCACGCTCTTTGAATCTTCTTTATCATGCTAAGAGGAGCAGGAAAAAGCAAAAAATTTCAGAATTGCACCTTGCAATGCGGAGAAATTACTGTTTGTGCATTTACAATATTCATTGATTTTTGCCATTGAAAAACGTCCAGAAATGATTGAAGCTACTGACTGAATGAAAGGAGCTGGCATCTCACTCTCTTTGAATCTTCTTTATCATGCTAAGAGGAGCAGGAAAAAGCAAAAAATTTCAGAATTGCACCTTGCAATGCGGAGAAATTACTGTTTGTGCATTTACAATATTCATTGATTTTTGCCATTGAAAAACATCATGTTATTCATATACCAGAAATGTTTGAAGCTACTGACTGAATGAAAGGAGCTGGCATCTCACTCTCTTTGAATCTTCTTTATCATGCTAAGAGGAGCAGGAAAAAGCAAAAAATTTCAGAATTGCACCTTGCAATGCGGAGAAATTACTGTTTGTGCATTTACAATATTCATTGATTTTTGCCATTGAAAAACATCATGTTATTCATATACCAGAAATGTTTGAAGCTACTGACTGAATGAAAGGAGCTGGCATCTCACTCTCTTTGAATCTTCTTTATCATGCTAAGAGGAGCAGGAAAAAGCAAAAAATTTCAGAATTGCACCTTGCAATGCGGAGAAATTACTGTTTGTGCATTTACAATATTCATTGATTTTTGCCATTGAAAAACGTCCAGAAATGATTGAAGCTACTGACTGAATGAAAGGAGCTGGCATCTCACTCTCTTTGAATCTTCTTTATCATGCTAAGAGGAGCAGGAAAAAGCAAAACATTTCAGAATTGCACTTTGCAATGCGGAGAAATTACTGTTTGTGCATTTACAATATTCATTGATTTTTGCCATTGAAAAACGTCCAGAAATGATTGAAGCTACTGACTGAATGAAAGGAGCTGGCATCTCACTCTCTTTGAATCTTCTTTATCATGCTAAGAGGAGCAGGAAAAAGCAAAAAATTTCAGAATTGCACCTTGCAATGCGGAGAAATTACTGTTTGTGCATTTACAATATTCATTGATTTTTGCCATTGAAAAACGTCCAGAAATGATTGAAGCTACTGACTGAATGAAAGGAGCTGGCATCTCACTCTCTTTGAATCTTCTTTATCATGCTAAGAGGAGCAGGAAAAAGCAAAAAATTTCAGAATTGCACCTTGCAATGCGGAGAAATTACTGTTTGTGCATTTACAATATTCATTGATTTTTGCCATTGAAAAACATCATGTTATTCATATACCAGAAATGTTTGAAGCTACTGACTGAATGAAAGGAGCTGGCATCTCACTCTCTTTGAATCTTCTTTATCATGCTAAGAGGAGCAGGAAAAAGCAAAAAATTTCAGAATTGCACCTTGCAATGCGGAGAAATTACTGTTTGTGCATTTACAATATTCATTGATTTTTGCCATTGAAAAACGTCCAGAAATGATTGAAGCTACTGACTGAATGAAAGGAGCTGGCATCTCACTCTCTTTGAATCTTGTTTATCATGCTAAGAGGAGCAGGAAAAAGCAAAAAATTTCAGAATTGCACCTTGCAATGCGGAGAAATTACTGTTTGTGCATTTACAATATTCATTGATTTTTGCCATTGAAAAACATCATGTTATTCATATACCAGAAATGATTGAAGCTACTGACTGAATGAAAGGAGCTGGCATCTCACTCTCTTTGAATCTTCTTTATCATGCTAAGAGGAGCAGGAAAAAGTAAAAAATTTCAGAATTGCACCTTGCAATGCGGAGAAATTACTGTTTGTGCATTTATAATATTCAATGATTTTTGCCATTGAAAAACGTCCAGAAATGATTGAAGCTACTGACTGAACGAAAGGAGCTGGCATCTCACTCTCTTTGAATCTTCTTTATCATGCTAAGAGGAGCAGGAAAAAGCAAAAAATTTCAGAATTGCACCTTGCAATGCGGAGAAATTACTGTTTGTGCATTTACAATATTCATTGATTTTTGCCATTGAAAAACGTCCAGAAATGATTGAAGCTACTGACTGAATGAAAGGAGCTGGCATCTCACTCTATTTGAATCTTCTTTATCATGCTAAGAGGAGCAGGAAAAAGCAAAAAATTTCAGAATTGCACCTTGCAATGCGGAGAAATTACTGTTTGTGCATTTACAATATTCATTGATTTTTGCCATTGAAAAACATCATGTTATTCATATACCAGAAATGTTTGAAGCTACTGACTGAATGAAAGGAGCTGACATCTCACGCTCTTTGAATCTTCTTTATCATGCTAAGAGGAGCAGGAAAAAGCAAAAAATTTCAGAATTGCACCTTGCAATGCGGAGAAATTACTGTTTGTGCATTTACAATATTCATTCATTTTTGCCATTGAAAAACGTCCAGAAATGATTGAAGCTACTGACTGAATGAAAGGAGCTGGCATCTCACTCTCTTTGAATCTTCTTTATCATGCTAAGAGGAGCAGGAAAAAGCAAAAAATTTCAGAATTGCACCTTGCAATGCGGAGAAATTACTGTTTGTGCATTTACAATATTCATTGATTTTTGCCATTGAAAAACATCATGTTATTCATATACCAGAAATGTTTGAAGCTACTGACTGAATGAAAGGAGCTGACATCTCACGCTCTTTGAATCTTCTTTATCATGCTAAGAGGAGCAGGAAAAAGCAAAAAATTTCAGAATTGCACCTTGCAATGCGGAGAAATTACTGTTTGTGCATTTACAATATTCATTGATTTTTGCCATTGAAAAACGTCCAGAAATGATTGAAGCTACTGACTGAATGAAAGGAGCTGGCATCTCACTCTCTTTGAATCTTCTTTATCATGCTAAGAGGAGCAGGAAAAAGCAAAAAATTTCAGAATTGCACCTTGCAATGCGGAGAAATTACTGTTTGTGCATTTACAATATTCATTGATTTTTGCCATTGAAAAACATCATGTTATTCATATACCAGAAATGTTTGAAGCTACTGACTGAATGAAAGGAGCTGGCATCTCACTCTCTTTGAATCTTCTTTATCATGCTAAGAGGAGCAGGAAAAAGCAAAAAATTTCAGAATTGCACCTTGCAATGCGGAGAAATTACTGTTTGTGCATTTACAATATTCATTGATTTTTGCCATTGAAAAACATCATGTTATTCATATACCAGAAATGTTTGAAGCTACTGACTGAATGAAAGGATCTGGCATCTCACTCTCTTTGAATCTTCTTTATCATGCTAAGAGGAGCAGGAAAAAGCAAAAAATTTCAGAATTGCACCTTGCAATGCGGAGAAATTACTGTTTGTGCATTTACAATATTCATTGATTTTTGCCATTGAAAAACGTCCAGAAATGATTGAAGCTACTGACTGAATGAAAGGAGCTGGCATCTCACTCTCTTTGAATCTTCTTTATCATGCTAAGAGGAGCAGGAAAAAGCAAAACATTTCAGAATTGCACCTTGCAATGCGGAGAAATTACTGTTTGTGCATTTACAATATTCATTGATTTTTGCCATTGAAAAACGTCCAGAAATGATTGAAGCTACTGACTGAATGAAAGGAGCTGGCATCTCACTCTCTTTGAATCTTCTTTATCATGCTAAGAGGAGCAGGAAAAAGCAAAAAATTTCAGAATTGCACCTTGCAATGCGGAGAAATTACTGTTTGTGCATTTACAATATTCATTGATTTTTGCCATTGAAAAACGTCCAGAAATGATTGAAGCTACTGACTGAATGAAAGGAGCTGGCATCTCACTCTCTTTGAATCTTCTTTATCATGCTAAGAGGAGCAGGAAAAAGCAAAAAATTTCAGAATTGCACCTTGCAATGCAGAGAAATTACTGTTTGTGCATTTACAATATTCATTGATTTTTGCCATTGAAAAACATCATGTTATTCATATACCAGAAATGTTTGAAGCTACTGACTGAATGAAAGGAGCTGGCATCTCACTCTCTTTGAATCTTCTTTATCATGCTAAGAGGAGCAGGAAAAAGCAAAAAATTTCAGAATTGCACCTTGCAATGCGGAGAAATTACTGTTTGTGCATTTACAATATTCATTGATTTTTGCCATTGAAAAACGTCCAGAAATGATTGAAGCTACTGACTGAATGAAAGGAGCTGGCATCTCACTCTCTTTGAATCTTGTTTATCATGCTAAGAGGAGCAGGAAAAAGCAAAAAATTTCAGAATTGCACCTTGCAATGCAGAGAAATTACTGTTTGTGCATTTACAATATTCATTGATTTTTGCCATTGAAAAACATCATGTTATTCATATACCAGAAATGATTGAAGCTACTGACTGAATGAAAGGAGCTGGCATCTCACTCTCTTTGAATCTTCTTTATCATGCTAAGAGGAGCAGGAAAAAGTAAAAAATTTCAGAATTGCACCTTGCAATGCGGAGAAATTACTGTTTGTGCATTTATAATATTCAATGATTTTTGCCATTGAAAAACGTCCAGAAATGATTGAAGCTACTGACTGAACGAAAGGAGCTGGCATCTCACTCTCTTTGAATCTTCTTTATCATGCTAAGAGGAGCAGGAAAAAGCAAAAAATTTCAGAATTGCACCTTGCAATGCGGAGAAATTACTGTTTGTGCATTTACAATATTCATTGATTTTTGCCATTGAAAAACGTCCAGAAATGATTGAAGCTACTGACTGAATGAAAGGAGCTGGCATCTCACTCTCTTTGAATCTTCTTTATCATGCTAAGAGGAGCAGGAAAAAGCAAAAAATTTCAGAATTGCACCTTGCAATGCGGAGAAATTACTGTTTGTGCATTTACAATATTCATTGATTTTTGCCATTGAAAAACATCATGTTATTCATATACCAGAAATGTTTGAAGCTACTGACTGAATGAAAGGAGCTGACATCTCACGCTCTTTGAATCTTCTTTATCATGCTAAGAGGAGCAGGAAAAAGCAAAAAATTTCAGAATTGCACCTTGCAATGCGGAGAAATTACTGTTTGTGCATTTACAATATTCATTGATTTTTGCCATTGAAAAACGTCCAGAATTGATTGAAGCTACTGACTGAATGAAAGGAGCTGGCATCTCACTCTCTTTGAATCTTCTTTATCATGCTAAGAGGAGCAGGAAAAAGCAAAAAATTTCAGAATTGCACCTTGCAATGCGGAGAAATTACTGTTTGTGCATTTACAATATTCATTGATTTTTGCCATTGAAAAACATCATGTTATTCATATACCAGAAATGTTTGAAGCTACTGACTGAATGAAAGGAGCTGGCATCTCACTCTCTTTGAATCTTCTTTATCATGCTAAGAGGAGCAGGAAAAAGCAAAAAATTTCAGAATTGCACCTTGCAATGCGGAGAAATTACTGTTTGTGCATTTACAATATTCATTGATTTTTGCCATTGAAAAACATCATGTTATTCATATACCAGAAATGTTTGAAGCTACTGACTGAATGAAAGGAGCTGGCATCTCACTCTCTTTGAATCTTCTTTATCATGCTAAGAGGAGCAGGGAAAAGCAAAAAATTTCAGAATTGCACCTTGCAATGTGGAGAAATTACTGTTTGTGCATTTACAATATTCATTGATTTTTACCATTGAAAAACGTCCAGAAATGATTGAAGCTACTGACTGAATGAAAGGAGCTGGCACCTCACTCTCTTTGAATCTTCTTTATCATGCTAAGAGGAGCGGGAAAAAGCAAAAAAATTCAGAATTGCACCTTGCAATGCGGAGAAATTACTGTTTGTGCATTTACAATATTCATTGATTTTTGCATTGAAAAACGTCCAGAAATGATTGAAAGTACTGACTGAATGAAAGGAGCTGGCATCTCACTCTCTTTGAATCTTCTTTATCATGCTAAGAGGAGCAGGAAAAAGCAAAAAATTTCAGAATTGCACCTTGCAATGCGGAGAAATTACTGTTTGTGCATTTACAATATTCATTGATTTTTGCCATTGAAAAACGTCCAGAAATGATTGAAGCTACTGACTGAATGAAAGGAGCTGGCATCTCACTCTCTTTGAATCTTCTTTATCATGCTAAGAGGAGCAGGAAAAAGTAAAAAATTTCAGAATTGCACCTTGCAATGCGGAGAAATTACAGTTTGTGCATTTACAATATTCATTGATTTTTGCCATTGAAAAACATCCAGAAATGATTGAAGCTATTGACTGAATGAAAGGAGCTGGCATCTCACTCTCTTTGAATCTTCTTTATCATGCTAAGAGGAGCAGTAAAAAGCAAAAAATTTCAGAATTGCACCTTGCAATGCGGAGAAATTACTGTTTGTGCATTTACAATATTCATTGATTTTTGCCATTGAAAAACATCATGTTATTCATATACCAGAAATGTTTGAAGCTACTGACTGAATGAAAGGAGCTGGCATCTCACTCTCTTTGAATCTTCATTATCATGCTAAGAGGAGCAGGAAAAAGCAAAAAATTTCAGAATTGCACCTTGCAATGCGGAGAAATTACTGTTTGTGCATTTACAATATTCATTGATTTTTGCCATTGAAAAACATGTTATTCATATACCAGAAATGTTTGAAGCTACTGACTGAATGAAAGGAGCTGGCACCTCACTCTCTTTGAATCTTCTTTATCATGCTAAGAGGAGCGGGAAAAAGCAAAAAAATTCAGAATTGCACCTTGCAATGCGGAGAAATTACTGTTTGTGCATTTACAATATTCATTGATTTTTGCCATTGAAAAACGTCCAGAAATGATTGAAAGTACTGACTGAATGAAAGGAGCTGGCATCTCACTCTCTTTGAATCTTCTTTATCATGCTAAGAGGAGCAGGAAAAAGCAAAACATTTCAGAATTGCACCTTGCAATGCGGAGAAATTACTGTTTGTGCATTTACAATATTCATTGATTTTTGCCATTGAAAAACGTCCAGAAATGATTGAAGCTACTGACTGAATGAAAGGAGCTGGCATCTCACTCTCTTTGAATCTTCTTTATCATGCTAAGAGGAGCAGGAAAAAGCAAAAAATTTCAGAATTGCACCTTGCAATGCGGAGAAATTACTGTTTGTGCATTTACAATATTCATTGATTTTTGCCATTGAAAAACGTCCAGAAATGATGGAAGCTACTGACTGAATGAAAGGAGCTGGCATCTCACTCTCTTTGAATCTTCTTTATCATGCTAAGAGGAGCAGGAAAAAGCAAAAAATTTCAGAATTGCACCTTGCAATGCGGAGAAATTACTGTTTGTGCATTTACAATATTCATTGATTTTTGCCATTGAAAAACATCATGTTATTCATATACCAGAAATGTTTGAAGCTACTGACTGAATGAAAGGAGCTGGCATCTCACTCTCTTTGAATCTTCTTTATCATGCTAAGAGGAGCAGGAAAAAGCAAAAAATTTCAGAATTGCACCTTGCAATGCGGAGAAATTACTGTTTGTGCATTTACAATATTCATTGATTTTTGCCATTGAAAAACGTCCAGAAATGATTGAAGCTACTGACTGAATGAAAGGAGCTGGCATCTCACTCTCTTTGAATCTTGTTTATCATGCTAAGAGGAGCAGGAAAAAGCAAAAAATTTCAGAATTGCACCTTGCAATGCAGAGAAATTACTGTTTGTGCATTTACAATATTCATTGATTTTTGCCATTGAAAAACATCATGTTATTCATATACCAGAAATGATTGAAGCTACTGACTGAATGAAAGGAGCTGGCATCTCACTCTCTTTGAATCTTCTTTATCATGCTAAGAGGAGCAGGAAAAAGTAAAAAATTTCAGAATTGCACCTTGCAATGCGGAGAAATTACTGTTTGTGCATTTATAATATTCAATGATTTTTGCCATTGAAAAACGTCCAGAAATGATTGAAGCTACTGACTGAACGAAAGGAGCTGGCATCTCACTCTCTTTGAATCTTCTTTATCATGCTAAGAGGAGCAGGAAAAAGCAAAAAATTTCAGAATTGCACCTTGCAATGCGGAGAAATTACTGTTTGTGCATTTACAATATTCATTGATTTTTGCCATTGAAAAACATCATGTTATTCATATACCAGAAATGTTTGAAGCTACTGACTGAATGAAAGGAGCTGACATCTCACGCTCTTTGAATCTTCTTTATCATGCTAAGAGGAGCAGGAAAAAGCAAAAAATTTCAGAATTGCACCTTGCAATGCGGAGAAATTACTGTTTGTGCATTTACAATATTCATTGATTTTTGCCATTGAAAAACGTCCAGAATTGATTGAAGCTACTGACTGAATGAAAGGAGCTGGCATCTCACTCTCTTTGAATCTTCTTTATCATGCTAAGAGGAGCAGGAAAAAGCAAAAAATTTCAGAATTGCACCTTGCAATGCGGAGAAATTACTGTTTGTGCATTTACAATATTCATTGATTTTTGCCATTGAAAAACATCATGTTATTCATATACCAGAAATGTTTGAAGCTACTGACTGAATGAAAGGAGCTGGCATCTCACTCTCTTTGAATCTTCTTTATCATGCTAAGAGGAGCAGGAAAAAGCAAAAAATTTCAGAATTGCACCTTGCAATGCGGAGAAATTACTGTTTGTGCATTTACAATATTCATTGATTTTTGCCATTGAAAAACATCATGTTATTCATATACCAGAAATGTTTGAAGCTACTGACTGAATGAAAGGAGCTGGCATCTCACTCTCTTTGAATCTTCTTTATCATGCTAAGAGGAGCAGGGAAAAGCAAAAAATTTCAGAATTGCACCTTGCAATGTGGAGAAATTACTGTTTGTGCATTTACAATATTCATTGATTTTTACCATTGAAAAACGTCCAGAAATGATTGAAGCTACTGACTGAATGAAAGGAGCTGGCACCTCACTCTCTTTGAATCTTCTTTATCATGCTAAGAGGAGCGGGAAAAAGCAAAAAAATTCAGAATTGCACCTTGCAATGCGGAGAAATTACTGTTTGTGCATTTACAATATTCATTGATTTTTGCATTGAAAAACGTCCAGAAATGATTGAAAGTACTGACTGAATGAAAGGAGCTGGCATCTCACTCTCTTTGAATCTTCTTTATCATGCTAAGAGGAGCAGGAAAAAGCAAAAAATTTCAGAATTGCACCTTGCAATGCGGAGAAATTACTGTTTGTGCATTTACAATATTCATTGATTTTTGCCATTGAAAAACGTCCAGAAATGATTGAAGCTACTGACTGAATGAAAGGAGCTGGCATCTCACTCTCTTTGAATCTTCTTTATCATGCTAAGAGGAGCAGGAAAAAGTAAAAAATTTCAGAATTGCACCTTGCAATGCGGAGAAATTACAGTTTGTGCATTTACAATATTCATTGATTTTTGCCATTGAAAAACATCCAGAAATGATTGAAGCTATTGACTGAATGAAAGGAGCTGGCATCTCACTCTCTTTGAATCTTCTTTATCATGCTAAGAGGAGCAGGAAAAAGCAAAAAATTTCAGAATTGCACCTTGCAATGCGGAGAAATTACTGTTTGTGCATTTACAATATTCATTGATTTTTGCCATTGAAAAACATCATGTTATTCATATACCAGAAATGTTTGAAGCTACTGACTGAATGAAAGGAGCTGGCATCTCACTCTCTTTGAATCTTCATTATCATGCTAAGAGGAGCAGGAAAAAGCAAAAAATTTCAGAATTGCACCTTGCAATGCGGAGAAATTACTGTTTGTGCATTTACAATATTCATTGATTTTTGCCATTGAAAAACATGTTATTCATATACCAGAAATGTTTGAAGCTACTGACTGAATGAAAGGAGCTGGCACCTCACTCTCTTTGAATCTTCTTTATCATGCTAAGAGGAGCGGGAAAAAGCAAAAAAATTCAGAATTGCACCTTGCAATGCGGAGAAATTACTGTTTGTGCATTTACAATATTCATTGATTTTTGCCATTGAAAAACGTCCAGAAATGATTGAAAGTACTGACTGAATGAAAGGAGCTGGCATCTCACTCTCTTTGAATCTTCTTTATCATGCTAAGAGGAGCAGGAAAAAGCAAAAAATTTCAGAATTGCACCTTGCAATGCGGAGAAATTACTGTTTGTGCATTTACAATATTCATTGATTTTTGCCATTGAAAAACATCATGTTATTCATATACCAGAAATGTTTGAAGCTACTGACTGAATGAAAGGAGCTGGCATCTCACTCTCTTTGAATATTCATTATCATGCTGAGGAGCAGGAAAAAGCAAAAAATTTCAGAATTGCACCTTGCAATGTGGAGAAATTACTGTTTGTGCATTTACAATATTCATTGATTTTTAACAATGAAAAACGTCCAGAAATGATTGAATCTACTGACTGAATGAAAGTAGCTGGCATATCACTCTCTTTGAATCTTCTTTATCATGCTAAGAGGAGCAGGAAAAAGCAAAAAATTTCAGAATTGCACCTTGCAATGCGGAGAAATTACTGTTTGTGCATTTACAATATTCATTGATTTTTGCCATTGAAAAACATCATGTTATTCATATACCAGAAATGTTTGAAGCTACTGACTGAATGAAAGGAGCTGGCATCTCACTCTCTTTGAATCTTCTTTATCATGCTAAGAGGAGCAGGAAAAAGCAAAAAATTTCAGAATTGCACCTTGCAATGTGGAGAAATTACTGTTTGTGCATTTACAATATTCATTGATTTTTACCATTGAAAAACGTCCAGAAATGATTGAAGCTACTGACTGAATGAAAGTAGCTGGCATCTCACTCTCTTTGAATCTTCTTTATCATACTAAGAGGAGCAGGAAAAAGCAAAAAATTTCAGACTTGCACCTTGCAATGCGGAGAAATTACTGTTTGTGCATTTACAATATTCATTGATTTTTGCCATTGAAAAACATCATGTTATTCATATACCAGAAATGTTTGAAGCTACTGACTGAATGAAAGGAGCTGGCATCTCACTCTCTTTGAATCTTCTTTATCATGCTAAGAGGAGCAGGAAAAAGCAAAAAATTTCAGAATTGCACCTTGCAATGCGGAGAAATTACTGTTTGTGCATTTACAATATTCATTGATTTTTGCCATTGAAAAACATCCAGAAATGATTGAAGCTACTGACTGAATGAAAGGAGCTGGCATCTCACTCTCTTTGAATCTTCTTTATCATGCTAAGAGGAGCAGGAAAAAGCAAAAAATTTCAGAATTGCACCTTGCAATGCGGAGAAATTACTGTTTGTGCATTTACAATATTCATTGATTTTTGCCATTGAAAAACGTCCAGAAATGATTGAAGCTACTGACTGAATGAAAGGAGCTGGCATCTCACTCTCTTTGAATCTTCTTTATCATGCTAAGAGGAGCAGGAAAAAGCAAAAAATTTCAGAATTGCACCTTGCAATGCGGAGAAATTACTGTTTGTGCATTTACAATATTCATTGATTTTTGCCATTGAAAAACATCATGTTATTCATATACCAGAAATGTTTGAAGCTACTGACTGAATGAAAGGAGCTGGCATCTCACTCTCTTTGAATCTTCTTTATCATGCTAAGAGGAGCAGGAAAAAGCAAAAAATTTCAGAATTGCACCTTGCAATGCGGAGAAATTACTGTTTGTGCATTTACAATATTCATTGATTTTTGCCATTGAAAAACGTCCAGAAATGATTGAAGCTACTGACTGAATGAAAGGAGCTGGCATCTCACTCTCTTTGAATCTTGTTTATCATGCTAAGAGGAGCAGGAAAAAGCAAAAAATTTCAGAATTGCACCTTGCAATGCGGAGAAATTACTGTTTGTGCATTTACAATATTCATTGATTTTTGCCATTGAAAAACATCATGTTATTCATATACCAGAAATGATTGAAGCTACTGACTGAATGAAAGGAGCTGGCATCTCACTCTCTTTGAATCTTCTTTATCATGCTAAGAGGAGCAGGAAAAAGTAAAAAATTTCAGAATTGCACCTTGCAATGCGGAGAAATTACTGTTTGTGCATTTATAATATTCAATGATTTTTGCCATTGAAAAACGTCCAGAAATGATTGAAGCTACTGACTGAACGAAAGGAGCTGGCATCTCACTCTCTTTGAATCTTCTTTATCATGCTAAGAGGAGCAGGAAAAAGCAAAAAATTTCAGAATTGCACCTTGCAATGCGGAGAAATTACTGTTTGTGCATTTACAATATTCATTGATTTTTGCCATTGAAAAACGTCCAGAAATGATTGAAGCTACTGACTGAATGAAAGGAGCTGGCATCTCACTCTCTTTGAATCTTCTTTATCATGCTAAGAGGAGCAGGAAAAAGCAAATAATTTCAGAATTGCACCTTGCAATGCGGAGAAATTACTGTTTGTGCATTTACAATATTCATTGATTTTTGCCTTTGAAAAACATCATGTTATTCATATACCAGAAATGTTTGAAGCTACTGACTGAATGAAAGGAGCTGACATCTCACGCTCTTTGAATCTTCTTTATCATGCTAAGAGGAGCAGGAAAAAGCAAAACATTTCAGAATTGCACCTTGCAATGCGGAGAAATTACTGTTTGTGCATTTACAATATTCATTGATTTTTGCCATTGAAAAACGTCCAGAAATGATTGAAGCTACTGACTGAATGAAAGGAGCTGGCATCTCACTCTCTTTGAATCTTCTTTATCATGCTAAGAGGAGCAGGAAAAAGCAAAAAATTTCAGAATTGCACCTTGCAATGCCGAGAAATTACTGTTTGTGCATTTACAATATTCATTGATTTTTGCCATTGAAAAACATCATGTTATTCATATACCAGAAATGTTTGAAGCTACTGACTGAATGAAAGGAGCTGGCATCTCACTCTCTTTGAATCTTCATTATCATGCTAAGAGGAGCAGGAAAAAGCAAAAAATTTCAGAATTGCACCTTGCAATGCGGAGAAATTACTGTTTGTGCATTTACAATATTCATTGATTTTTGCCATTGAAAAACATGTTATTCATATACCAGAAATGTTTGAAGCTACTGACTGAATGAAAGGAGCTGGCACCTCACTCTCTTTGAATCTTCTTTATCATGCTAAGAGGAGCGGGAAAAAGCAAAAAAATTCAGAATTGCACCTTGCAATGCGGAGAAATTACTGTTTGTGCATTTACAATATTCATTGATTTTTGCCATTGAAAAACGTCCAGAAATGATTGAAAGTACTGACTGAATGAAAGGAGCTGGCATCTCACTCTCTTTGAATCTTCTTTATCATGCTAAGAGGAGCAGGAAAAAGCAAAAAATTTCAGAATTGCACCTTGCAATGCGGAGAAATTACTGTTTGTGCATTTACAATATTCATTGATTTTTGCCATTGAAAAACGTCCAGAAATGATTGAAGCTACTGACTGAATGAAAGGAGCTGGCATCTCACTCTCTTTGAATCTTCTTTATCATGCTAAGAGGAGCAGGAAAAAGTAAAAAATTTCAGAATTGCACCTTGCAATGCGGAGAAATTACAGTTTGTGCATTTACAATATTCATTGATTTTTGCCATTGAAAAACATCCAGAAATGATTGAAGCTACTGACTGAATGAAAGGAGCTGGCATCTCACTCTCTTTGAATCTTCTTTATCAGGCTAAGAGGAGCAGGAAAAAGCAAAAAATTTCAGAATTGCACCTTGCAATGCGGAGAAATTACTGTTTGTGCATTTACAATATTCATTGATTTTTGCCATTGAAAAACATCATGTTATTCATATACCAGAAATGTTTGAAGCTACTGACTGAATGAAAGGAGCTGGCATCTCACTCTCTTTGAATCTTCATTATCATGCTAAGAGGAGCAGGAAAAAGCAAAAAATTTCAGAATTGCACCTTGCAATGTGGAGAAATTACTGTTTGTGCATTTACAATATTCATTGATTTTTAACAATGAAAAACGTCCAGAAATGATTGAATCTACTGACTGAATGAAAGTAGCTGGCATCTCACTCTCTTTGAATCTTCTTTATCATGCTAAGAGGAGCAGGAAAAAGCAAAAAATTTCAGAATTGCACCTTGCAATGCGGAGAAATTACTGTTTGTGCATTTACAATATTCATTGATTTTTGCCATTGAAAAACATCATGTTATTCATATACCAGAAATGTTTGAAGCTACTGACTGAATGAAAGGAGCTGGCATCTCACTCTCTTTGAATCTTCTTTATCATGCTAAGAGGAGCAGGAAAAAGCAAAAAATTTCAGAATTGCACCTTGCAATGCGGAGAAATTACTGTTTGTGCATTTACAATATTCATTGATTTTTGCCATTGAAAAACATCATGTTATTCATATACCAGAAATGTTTGAAGCTACTGACTGAATGAAAGGAGCTGGCATCTCACTCTCTTTGAATCTTCTTTATCATGCTAAGAGGAGCAGGAAAAAGCAAAAAATTTCAGAATTGCACCTTGCAATGTGGAGAAATTACTGTTTGTGCATTTACAATATTCATTGATTTTTACCATTGAAAAACGTCCAGAAATGATTGAAGCTACTGACTGAATGAAAGTAGCTGGCATCTCACTCTCTTTGAATCTTCTTTATCATACTAAGAGGAGCAGGAAAAAGCAAAAAATTTCAGACTTGCACCTTGCAATGCGGAGAAATTACTGTTTGTGCATTTACAATATTCATTGATTTTTGCCATTGAAAAACATCATGTTATTCATATACCAGAAATGTTTGAAGCTACTGACTGAATGAAAGGAGCTGGCATCTCACTCTCTTTGAATCTTCTTTATCATGCTAAGAGGAGCAGGAAAAAGCAAAAAATTTCAGAATTGCACCTTGCAATGCGGAGAAATTACTGTTTGTGCATTTACAATATTCATTGATTTTTGCCATTGAAAAACGTCCAGAAATGATTGAAGCTACTGACTGAATGAAAGGAGCTGGCATCTCACTCTCTTTGAATCTTCTTTATCATGCTAAGAGGAGCAGGAAAAAGCAAAAAATTTCAGAATTGCACCTTGCAATGCGGAGAAATTACTGTTTGTGCATTTACAATATTCATTGATTTTTGCCATTGAAAAACGTCCAGAAATGATTGAAGCTACTGACTGAATGAAAGGAGCTGGCATCTCACTCTCTTTGAATCTTCTTTATCATGCTAAGAGGAGCAGGAAAAAGCAAAAAATTTCAGAATTGCACCTTGCAATGCGGAGAAATTACTGTTTGTGCATTTACAATATTCATTGATTTTTGCCATTGAAAAACATGTTATTCATATACCAGAAATGTTTGAAGCTACTGACTGAATGAAAGGAGCTGGCATCTCACTCTCTTTGAATCTTCTTTATCATGCTAAGAGGAGCAGGAAAAAGCAAAAAATTTCAGAATTGCACCTTGCAATGCGGAGAAATTACTGTTTGTGCATTTACAATATTCATTGATTTTTGCCATTGAAAAACGTCCAGAAATGATTGAAGCTACTGACTGAATGAAAGGAGCTGGCATCTCACTCTCTTTGAATCTTGTTTATCATGCTAAGAGGAGCAGGAAAAAGCAAAAAATTTCAGAATTGCACCTTGCAATGCGGAGAAATTACTGTTTGTGCATTTACAATATTCATTGATTTTTGCCATTGAAAAACATCATGTTATTCATATACCAGAAATGATTGAAGCTACTGACTGAATGAAAGGAGCTGGCATCTCACTCTCTTTGAATCTTCTTTATCATGCTAAGAGGAGCAGGAAAAAGTAAAAAATTTCAGAATTGCACCTTGCAATGCGGAGAAATTACTGTTTGTGCATTTATAATATTCAATGATTTTTGCCATTGAAAAACGTCCAGAAATGATTGAAGCTACTGACTGAACGAAAGGAGCTGGCATCTCACTCTCTTTGAATCTTCTTTATCATGCTAAGAGGAGCAGGAAAAAGCAAAAAATTTCAGAATTGCACCTTGCAATGCGGAGAAATTACTGTTTGTGCATTTACAATATTCATTGATTTTTGCCATTGAAAAACGTCCAGAAATGATTGAAGCTACTGACTGAATGAAAGGAGCTGGCATCTCACTCTCTTTGAATCTTCTTTATCATGCTAAGAGGAGCAGGAAAAAGCAAATAATTTCAGAATTGCACCTTGCAATGCGGAGAAATTACTGTTTGTGCATTTACAATATTCATTGATTTTTGCCTTTGAAAAACATCATGTTATTCATATACCAGAAATGTTTGAAGCTACTGACTGAATGAAAGGAGCTGACATCTCACGCTCTTTGAATCTTCTTTATCATGCTAAGAGGAGCAGGAAATAGCAAAACATTTCAGAATTGCACCTTGCAATGCGGAGAAATTACTGTTTGTGCATTTACAATATTCATTGATTTTTGCCATTGAAAAACGTCCAGAAATGATTGAAGCTACTGACTGAATGAAAGGAGCTGGCATCTCACTCTCTTTGAATCTTCTTTATCATGCTAAGAGGAGCAGGAAAAAGCAAAAAATTTCAGAATTGCACCTTGCAATGCGGAGAAATTACTGTTTGTGCATTTACAATATTCATTGATTTTTGCCATTGAAAAACATCATGTTATTCATATACCAGAAATGTTTGAAGCTACTGACTGAATGAAAGGAGCTGGCATCTCACTCTCTTTGAATCTTCTTTATCATGCTAAGAGGAGCAGGAAAAAGCAAAAAATTTCAGAATTGCACCTTGCAATGCGGAGAAATTACTGTTTGTGCATTTACAATATTCATTGATTTTTGCCATTGAAAAACGTCCAGAAATGATTGAAGCTACTGACTGAATGAAAGGAGCTGGCATCTCACTCTCTTTGAATCTTCTTTATCATGCTAAGAGGAGCAGGAAAAAGCAAAAAATTTCAGAATTGCACCTTGCAATGCGGAGAAATTACTGTTTGTGCATTTACAATATTCATTGATTTTTGCCATTGAAAAACGTCCAGAAATGATTGAAGCTACTGACTGAATGAAAGGAGCTGGCATCTCACTCTCTTTGAATCTTCTTTATCATGCTAAGAGGAGCAGGAAAAAGCAAAAAATTTCAGAATTGCACCTTGCAATGCGGAGAAATTACTGTTTGTGCATTTACAATATTCATTGATTTTTGCCATTGAAAAACATCATGTTATTCATATACCAGAAATGTTTGAAGCTACTGACTGAATGAAAGGAGCTGGCATCTCACTCTCTTTGAATCTTCTTTATCATGCTAAGAGGAGCAGGAAAAAGCAAAAAATTTCAGAATTGCACCTTGCAATGCGGAGAAATTACTGTTTGTGCATTTACAATATTCATTGATTTTTGCCATTGAAAAACATCATGTTATTCATATACCAGAAATGTTTGAAGCTACTGACTGAATGAAAGGAGCTGGCATCTCACTCTCTTTGAATCTTCTTTATCATGCTAAGAGGAGCAGGAAAAAGCAAAAAATTTCAGAATTGCACCTTGCAATGCGGAGAAATTACTGTTTGTGCATTTACAATATTCATTGATTTTTGCCATTGAAAAACGTCCAGAAATGATTGAAGCTACTGACTGAATGAAAGGAGCTGGCATCTCACTCTCTTTGAATCTTCTTTATCATGCTAAGAGGAGCAGGAAAAAGCAAAACATTTCAGAATTGCACCTTGCAATGCGGAGAAATTACTGTTTGTGCATTTACAATATTCATTGATTTTTGCCATTGAAAAACGTCCAGAAATGATTGAAGCTACTGACTGAATGAAAGGAGCTGGCATCTCACTCTCTTTGAATCTTCTTTATCATGCTAAGAGGAGCAGGAAAAAGCAAAAAATTTCAGAATTGCACCTTGCAATGCGGAGAAATTACTGTTTGTGCATTTACAATATTCATTGATTTTTGCCATTGAAAAACGTCCAGAAATGATTGAAGCTACTGACTGAATGAAAGGAGCTGGCATCTCTCTCTCTTTGAATCTTCTTTATAATGCTAAGAGGAGCAGGAAAAAGCAAAAAATTTCAGAATTGCACCTTGCAATGCGGAGAAATTACTGTTTGTGCATTTACAATATTCATTGATTTTTGCCATTGAAAAACGTCCAGAAATGATTGAAGCTACTGACTGAATGAAAGGAGCTGGCATCTCACTCTCTTTGAATCTTCTTTATCATGCTAAGAGGAGCAGGAAAAAGCAAAAAATTTCAGAATTGCACCTTGCAATGCCGAGAAATTACTGTTTGTGCATTTACAATATTCATTGATTTTTGCCATTGAAAAACATCATGTTATTCATATACCAGAAATGTTTGAAGCTACTGACTGAATGAAAGGAGCTGGCATCTCACTCTCTTTGAATCTTCATTATCATGCTAAGAGGAGCAGGAAAAAGCAAAAAATTTCAGAATTGCACCTTGCAATGCGGAGAAATTACTGTTTGTGCATTTACAATATTCATTGATTTTTGCCATTGAAAAACATGTTATTCATATACCAGAAATGTTTGAAGCTACTGACTGAATGAAAGGAGCTGGCACCTCACTCTCTTTGAATCTTCTTTATCATGCTAAGAGGAGCGGGAAAAAGCAAAAAAATTCAGAATTGCACCTTGCAATGCGGAGAAATTACTGTTTGTGCATTTACAATATTCATTGATTTTTGCCATTGAAAAACGTCCAGAAATGATTGAAAGTACTGACTGAATGAAAGGAGCTGGCATCTCACTCTCTTTGAATCTTCTTTATCATGCTAAGAGGAGCAGGAAAAAGCAAAAAATTTCAGAATTGCACCTTGCAATGCGGAGAAATTACTGTTTGTGCATTTACAATATTCATTGATTTTTGCCATTGAAAAACGTCCAGAAATGATTGAAGCTACTGACTGAATGAAAGGAGCTGGCATCTCACTCTCTTTGAATCTTCTTTATCATGCTAAGAGGAGCAGGAAAAAGTAAAAAATTTCAGAATTGCACCTTGCAATGCGGAGAAATTACAGTTTGTGCATTTACAATATTCATTGATTTTTGCCATTGAAAAACATCCAGAAATGATTGAAGCTACTGACTGAATGAAAGGAGCTGGCATCTCACTCTCTTTGAATCTTCTTTATCAGGCTAAGAGGAGCAGGAAAAAGCAAAAAATTTCAGAATTGCACCTTGCAATGCGGAGAAATTACTGTTTGTGCATTTACAATATTCATTGATTTTTGCCATTGAAAAACATCATGTTATTCATATACCAGAAATGTTTGAAGCTACTGACTGAATGAAAGGAGCTGGCATCTCACTCTCTTTGAATCTTCATTATCATGCTAAGAGGAGCAGGAAAAAGCAAAAAATTTCAGAATTGCACCTTGCAATGTGGAGAAATTACTGTTTGTGCATTTACAATATTCATTGATTTTTAACAATGAAAAACGTCCAGAAATGATTGAATCTACTGACTGAATGAAAGTAGCTGGCATCTCACTCTCTTTGAATCTTCTTTATCATGCTAAGAGGAGCAGGAAAAAGCAAAAAATTTCAGAATTGCACCTTGCAATGCGGAGAAATTACTGTTTGTGCATTTACAATATTCATTGATTTTTGCCATTGAAAAACATCATGTTATTCATATACCAGAAATGTTTGAAGCTACTGACTGAATGAAAGGAGCTGGCATCTCACTCTCTTTGAATCTTCTTTATCATGCTAAGAGGAGCAGGAAAAAGCAAATAATTTCAGAATTGCACCTTGCAATGCGGAGAAATTACTGTTTGTGCATTTACAATATTCATTGATTTTTGCCTTTGAAAAACATCATGTTATTCATATACCAGAAATGTTTGAAGCTACTGACTGAATGAAAGGAGCTGACATCTCACGCTCTTTGAATCTTCTTTATCATGCTAAGAGGAGCAGGAAATAGCAAAACATTTCAGAATTGCACCTTGCAATGCGGAGAAATTACTGTTTGTGCATTTACAATATTCATTGATTTTTGCCATTGAAAAACGTCCAGAAATGATTGAAGCTACTGACTGAATGAAAGGAGCTGGCATCTCACTCTCTTTGAATCTTCTTTATCATGCTAAGAGGAGCAGGAAAAAGCAAAAAATTTCAGAATTGCACCTTGCAATGCGGAGAAATTACTGTTTGTGCATTTACAATATTCATTGATTTTTGCCATTGAAAAACATCATGTTATTCATATACCAGAAATGTTTGAAGCTACTGACTGAATGAAAGGAGCTGGCATCTCACTCTCTTTGAATCTTCTTTATCATGCTAAGAGGAGCAGGAAAAAGCAAAAAATTTCAGAATTGCACCTTGCAATGCGGAGAAATTACTGTTTGTGCATTTACAATATTCATTGATTTTTGCCATTGAAAAACGTCCAGAAATGATTGAAGCTACTGACTGAATGAAAGGAGCTGGCATCTCACTCTCTTTGAATCTTCTTTATCATGCTAAGAGGAGCAGGAAAAAGCAAAAAATTTCAGAATTGCACCTTGCAATGCGGAGAAATTACTGTTTGTGCATTTACAATATTCATTGATTTTTGCCATTGAAAAACGTCCAGAAATGATTGAAGCTACTGACTGAATGAAAGGAGCTGGCATCTCACTCTCTTTGAATCTTCTTTATCATGCTAAGAGGAGCAGGAAAAAGCAAAAAATTTCAGAATTGCACCTTGCAATGCGGAGAAATTACTGTTTGTGCATTTACAATATTCATTGATTTTTGCCATTGAAAAACATCATGTTATTCATATACCAGAAATGTTTGAAGCTACTGACTGAATGAAAGGAGCTGGCATCTCACTCTCTTTGAATCTTCTTTATCATGCTAAGAGGAGCAGGAAAAAGCAAAAAATTTCAGAATTGCACCTTGCAATGCGGAGAAATTACTGTTTGTGCATTTACAATATTCATTGATTTTTGCCATTGAAAAACATCATGTTATTCATATACCAGAAATGTTTGAAGCTACTGACTGAATGAAAGGAGCTGGCATCTCACTCTCTTTGAATCTTCTTTATCATGCTAAGAGGAGCAGGAAAAAGCAAAAAATTTCAGAATTGCACCTTGCAATGCGGAGAAATTACTGTTTGTGCATTTACAATATTCATTGATTTTTGCCATTGAAAAACGTCCAGAAATGATTGAAGCTACTGACTGAATGAAAGGAGCTGGCATCTCACTCTCTTTGAATCTTCTTTATCATGCTAAGAGGAGCAGGAAAAAGCAAAACATTTCAGAATTGCACCTTGCAATGCGGAGAAATTACTGTTTGTGCATTTACAATATTCATTGATTTTTGCCATTGAAAAACGTCCAGAAATGATTGAAGCTACTGACTGAATGAAAGGAGCTGGCATCTCACTCTCTTTGAATCTTCTTTATCATGCTAAGAGGAGCAGGAAAAAGCAAAAAATTTCAGAATTGCACCTTGCAATGCGGAGAAATTACTGTTTGTGCATTTACAATATTCATTGATTTTTGCCATTGAAAAACGTCCAGAAATGATTGAAGCTACTGACTGAATGAAAGGAGCTGGCATCTCTCTCTCTTTGAATCTTCTTTATAATGCTAAGAGGAGCAGGAAAAAGCAAAAAATTTCAGAATTGCACCTTGCAATGCGGAGAAATTACTGTTTGTGCATTTACAATATTCATTGATTTTTGCCATTGAAAAACGTCCAGAAATGATTGAAGCTACTGACTGAATGAAAGGAGCTGGCATCTCACTCTCTTTGAATCTTCTTTATCATGCTAAGAGGAGCAGGAAAAAGCAAAAAATTTCAGAATTGCACCTTGCAATGCCGAGAAATTACTGTTTGTGCATTTACAATATTCATTGATTTTTGCCATTGAAAAACATCATGTTATTCATATACCAGAAATGTTTGAAGCTACTGACTGAATGAAAGGAGCTGGCATCTCACTCTCTTTGAATCTTCATTATCATGCTAAGAGGAGCAGGAAAAAGCAAAAAATTTCAGAATTGCACCTTGCAATGCGGAGAAATTACTGTTTGTGCATTTACAATATTCATTGATTTTTGCCATTGAAAAACATGTTATTCATATACCAGAAATGTTTGAAGCTACTGACTGAATGAAAGGAGCTGGCACCTCACTCTCTTTGAATCTTCTTTATCATGCTAAGAGGAGCGGGAAAAAGCAAAAAAATTCAGAATTGCACCTTGCAATGCGGAGAAATTACTGTTTGTGCATTTACAATATTCATTGATTTTTGCCATTGAAAAACGTCCAGAAATGATTGAAAGTACTGACTGAATGAAAGGAGCTGGCATCTCACTCTCTTTGAATCTTCTTTATCATGCTAAGAGGAGCAGGAAAAAGCAAAAAATTTCAGAATTGCACCTTGCAATGCGGAGAAATTACTGTTTGTGCATTTACAATATTCATTGATTTTTGCCATTGAAAAACGTCCAGAAATGATTGAAGCTACTGACTGAATGAAAGGAGCTGGCATCTCACTCTCTTTGAATCTTCTTTATCATGCTAAGAGGAGCAGGAAAAAGTAAAAAATTTCAGAATTGCACCTTGCAATGCGGAGAAATTACAGTTTGTGCATTTACAATATTCATTGATTTTTGCCATTGAAAAACATCCAGAAATGATTGAAGCTACTGACTGAATGAAAGGAGCTGGCATCTCACTCTCTTTGAATCTTCTTTATCAGGCTAAGAGGAGCAGGAAAAAGCAAAAAATTTCAGAATTGCACCTTGCAATGCGGAGAAATTACTGTTTGTGCATTTACAATATTCATTGATTTTTGCCATTGAAAAACATCATGTTATTCATATACCAGAAATGTTTGAAGCTACTGACTGAATGAAAGGAGCTGGCATCTCACTCTCTTTGAATCTTCATTATCATGCTAAGAGGAGCAGGAAAAAGCAAAAAATTTCAGAATTGCACCTTGCAATGTGGAGAAATTACTGTTTGTGCATTTACAATATTCATTGATTTTTAACAATGAAAAACGTCCAGAAATGATTGAATCTACTGACTGAATGAAAGTAGCTGGCATCTCACTCTCTTTGAATCTTCTTTATCATGCTAAGAGGAGCAGGAAAAAGCAAAAAATTTCAGAATTGCACCTTGCAATGCGGAGAAATTACTGTTTGTGCATTTACAATATTCATTGATTTTTGCCATTGAAAAACATCATGTTATTCATATACCAGAAATGTTTGAAGCTACTGACTGAATGAAAGGAGCTGGCATCTCACTCTCTTTGAATCTTCTTTATCATGCTAAGAGGAGCAGGAAAAAGCAAAAAATTTCAGAATTGCACCTTGCAATGCGGAGAAATTACTGTTTGTGCATTTACAATATTCATTGATTTTTGCCATTGAAAAACATCATGTTATTCATATACCAGAAATGTTTGAAGCTACTGACTGAATGAAAGGAGCTGGCATCTCACTCTCTTTGAATCTTCTTTATCATGCTAAGAGGAGCAGGAAAAAGCAAAAAATTTCAGAATTGCACCTTGCAATGTGGAGAAATTACTGTTTGTGCATTTACAATATTCATTGATTTTTACCATTGAAAAACGTCCAGAAATGATTGAAGCTACTGACTGAATGAAAGTAGCTGGCATCTCACTCTCTTTGAATCTTCTTTATCATACTAAGAGGAGCAGGAAAAAGCAAAAAATTTCAGACTTGCACCTTGCAATGCGGAGAAATTACTGTTTGTGCATTTACAATATTCATTGATTTTTGCCATTGAAAAACATCATGTTATTCATATACCAGAAATGTTTGAAGCTACTGACTGAATGAAAGGAGCTGGCATCTCACTCTCTTTGAATCTTCTTTATCATGCTAAGAGGAGCAGGAAAAAGCAAAAAATTTCAGAATTGCACCTTGCAATGCGGAGAAATTACTGTTTGTGCATTTACAATATTCATTGATTTTTGCCATTGAAAAACGTCCAGAAATGATTGAAGCTACTGACTGAATGAAAGGAGCTGGCATCTCACTCTCTTTGAATCTTCTTTATCATGCTAAGAGGAGCAGGAAAAAGCAAAAAATTTCAGAATTGCACCTTGCAATGCGGAGAAATTACTGTTTGTGCATTTACAATATTCATTGATTTTTGCCATTGAAAAACGTCCAGAAATGATTGAAGCTACTGACTGAATGAAAGGAGCTGGCATCTCACTCTCTTTGAATCTTCTTTATCATGCTAAGAGGAGCAGGAAAAAGCAAAAAATTTCAGAATTGCACCTTGCAATGCGGAGAAATTACTGTTTGTGCATTTACAATATTCATTGATTTTTGCCATTGAAAAACATGTTATTCATATACCAGAAATGTTTGAAGCTACTGACTGAATGAAAGGAGCTGGCATCTCACTCTCTTTGAATCTTCTTTATCATGCTAAGAGGAGCAGGAAAAAGCAAAAAATTTCAGAATTGCACCTTGCAATGCGGAGAAATTACTGTTTGTGCATTTACAATATTCATTGATTTTTGCCATTGAAAAACGTCCAGAAATGATTGAAGCTACTGACTGAATGAAAGGAGCTGGCATCTCACTCTCTTTGAATCTTGTTTATCATGCTAAGAGGAGCAGGAAAAAGCAAAAAATTTCAGAATTGCACCTTGCAATGCGGAGAAATTACTGTTTGTGCATTTACAATATTCATTGATTTTTGCCATTGAAAAACATCATGTTATTCATATACCAGAAATGATTGAAGCTACTGACTGAATGAAAGGAGCTGGCATCTCACTCTCTTTGAATCTTCTTTATCATGCTAAGAGGAGCAGGAAAAAGTAAAAAATTTCAGAATTGCACCTTGCAATGCGGAGAAATTACTGTTTGTGCATTTATAATATTCAATGATTTTTGCCATTGAAAAACGTCCAGAAATGATTGAAGCTACTGACTGAACGAAAGGAGCTGGCATCTCACTCTCTTTGAATCTTCTTTATCATGCTAAGAGGAGCAGGAAAAAGCAAAAAATTTCAGAATTGCACCTTGCAATGCGGAGAAATTACTGTTTGTGCATTTACAATATTCATTGATTTTTGCCATTGAAAAACGTCCAGAAATGATTGAAGCTACTGACTGAATGAAAGGAGCTGGCATCTCACTCTCTTTGAATCTTCTTTATCATGCTAAGAGGAGCAGGAAAAAGCAAATAATTTCAGAATTGCACCTTGCAATGCGGAGAAATTACTGTTTGTGCATTTACAATATTCATTGATTTTTGCCTTTGAAAAACATCATGTTATTCATATACCAGAAATGTTTGAAGCTACTGACTGAATGAAAGGAGCTGACATCTCACGCTCTTTGAATCTTCTTTATCATGCTAAGAGGAGCAGGAAAAAGCAAAACATTTCAGAATTGCACCTTGCAATGCGGAGAAATTACTGTTTGTGCATTTACAATATTCATTGATTTTTGCCATTGAAAAACGTCCAGAAATGATTGAAGCTACTGACTGAATGAAAGGAGCTGGCATCTCACTCTCTTTGAATCTTCTTTATCATGCTAAGAGGAGCAGGAAAAAGCAAAAAATTTCAGAATTGCACCTTGCAATGCGGAGAAATTACTGTTTGTGCATTTACAATATTCATTGATTTTTGCCATTGAAAAACATCATGTTATTCATATACCAGAAATGTTTGAAGCTACTGACTGAATGAAAGGAGCTGGCATCTCACTCTCTTTGAATCTTCTTTATCATGCTAAGAGGAGCAGGAAAAAGCAAAAAATTTCAGAATTGCACCTTGCAATGCGGAGAAATTACTGTTTGTGCATTTACAATATTCATTGATTTTTGCCATTGAAAAACGTCCAGAAATGATTGAAGCTACTGACTGAATGAAAGGAGCTGGCATCTCACTCTCTTTGAATCTTCTTTATCATGCTAAGAGGAGCAGGAAAAAGCAAAAAATTTCAGAATTGCACCTTGCAATGCGGAGAAATTACTGTTTGTGCATTTACAATATTCATTGATTTTTGCCATTGAAAAACGTCCAGAAATGATTGAAGCTACTGACTGAATGAAAGGAGCTGGCATCTCACTCTCTTTGAATCTTCTTTATCATGCTAAGAGGAGCAGGAAAAAGCAAAAAATTTCAGAATTGCACCTTGCAATGCGGAGAAATTACTGTTTGTGCATTTACAATATTCATTGATTTTTGCCATTGAAAAACATCATGTTATTCATATACCAGAAATGTTTGAAGCTACTGACTGAATGAAAGGAGCTGGCATCTCACTCTCTTTGAATCTTCTTTATCATGCTAAGAGGAGCAGGAAAAAGCAAAAAATTTCAGAATTGCACCTTGCAATGCGGAGAAATTACTGTTTGTGCATTTACAATATTCATTGATTTTTGCCATTGAAAAACATCATGTTATTCATATACCAGAAATGTTTGAAGCTACTGACTGAATGAAAGGAGCTGGCATCTCACTCTCTTTGAATCTTCTTTATCATGCTAAGAGGAGCAGGAAAAAGCAAAAAATTTCAGAATTGCACCTTGCAATGCGGAGAAATTACTGTTTGTGCATTTACAATATTCATTGATTTTTGCCATTGAAAAACGTCCAGAAATGATTGAAGCTACTGACTGAATGAAAGGAGCTGGCATCTCACTCTCTTTGAATCTTCTTTATCATGCTAAGAGGAGCAGGAAAAAGCAAAACATTTCAGAATTGCACCTTGCAATGCGGAGAAATTACTGTTTGTGCATTTACAATATTCATTGATTTTTGCCATTGAAAAACGTCCAGAAATGATTGAAGCTACTGACTGAATGAAAGGAGCTGGCATCTCACTCTCTTTGAATCTTCTTTATCATGCTAAGAGGAGCAGGAAAAAGCAAAAAATTTCAGAATTGCACCTTGCAATGCGGAGAAATTACTGTTTGTGCATTTACAATATTCATTGATTTTTGCCATTGAAAAACGTCCAGAAATGATTGAAGCTACTGACTGAATGAAAGGAGCTGGCATCTCTCTCTCTTTGAATCTTCTTTATAATGCTAAGAGGAGCAGGAAAAAGCAAAAAATTTCAGAATTGCACCTTGCAATGCGGAGAAATTACTGTTTGTGCATTTACAATATTCATTGATTTTTGCCATTGAAAAACATCATGTTATTCATATACCAGAAATGTTTGAAGCTACTGACTGAATGAAAGGAGCTGGCATCTCACTCTCTTTGAATCTTCTTTATCATGCTAAGAGGAGCAGGAAAAAGCAAAAAATTTCAGAATTGCACCTTGCAATGCGGAGAAATTACTGTTTGTGCATTTACAATATTCATTGATTTTTGCCATTGAAAAACGTCCAGAAATGATTGAAGCTACTGACTGAATGAAAGGAGCTGGCATCTCACTCTCTTTGAATCTTGTTTATCATGCTAAGAGGAGCAGGAAAAAGCAAAAAATTTCAGAATTGCACCTTGCAATGCGGAGAAATTACTGTTTGTGCATTTACAATATTCATTGATTTTTGCCATTGAAAAACATCATGTTATTCATATACCAGAAATGATTGAAGCTACTGACTGAATGAAAGGAGCTGGCATCTCACTCTCTTTGAATCTTCTTTATCATGCTAAGAGGAGCAGGAAAAAGTAAAAAATTTCAGAATTGCACCTTGCAATGCGGAGAAATTACTGTTTGTGCATTTATAATATTCAATGATTTTTGCCATTGAAAAACGTCCAGAAATGATTGAAGCTACTGACTGAACGAAAGGAGCTGGCATCTCACTCTCTTTGAATCTTCTTTATCATGCTAAGAGGAGCAGGAAAAAGCAAAAAATTTCAGAATTGCACCTTGCAATGCGGAGAAATTACTGTTTGTGCATTTACAATATTCATTGATTTTTGCCATTGAAAAACGTCCAGAAATGATTGAAGCTACTGACTGAATGAAAGGAGCTGGCATCTCACTCTCTTTGAATCTTCTTTATCATGCTAAGAGGAGCAGGAAAAAGCAAAAAATTTCAGAATTGCACCTTGCAATGCGGAGAAATTACTGTTTGTGCATTTACAATATTCATTGATTTTTGCCATTGAAAAACATCATGTTATTCATATACCAGAAATGTTTGAAGCTACTGACTGAATGAAAGGAGCTGACATCTCACGCTCTTTGAATCTTCTTTATCATGCTAAGAGGAGCAGGAAAAAGCAAAAAATTTCAGAATTGCACCTTGCAATGCGGAGAAATTACTGTTTGTGCATTTACAATATTCATTGATTTTTGCCATTGAAAAACGTCCAGAATTGATTGAAGCTACTGACTGAATGAAAGGAGCTGGCATCTCACTCTCTTTGAATCTTCTTTATCATGCTAAGAGGAGCAGGAAAAAGCAAAAAATTTCAGAATTGCACCTTGCAATGCGGAGAAATTACTGTTTGTGCATTTACAATATTCATTGATTTTTGCCATTGAAAAACATCATGTTATTCATATACCAGAAATGTTTGAAGCTACTGACTGAATGAAAGGAGCTGGCATCTCACTCTCTTTGAATCTTCTTTATCATGCTAAGAGGAGCAGGAAAAAGCAAAAAATTTCAGAATTGCACCTTGCAATGCGGAGAAATTACTGTTTGTGCATTTACAATATTCATTGATTTTTGCCATTGAAAAACATCATGTTATTCATATACCAGAAATGTTTGAAGCTACTGACTGAATGAAAGGAGCTGGCATCTCACTCTCTTTGAATCTTCTTTATCATGCTAAGAGGAGCAGGGAAAAGCAAAAAATTTCAGAATTGCACCTTGCAATGTGGAGAAATTACTGTTTGTGCATTTACAATATTCATTGATTTTTACCATTGAAAAACGTCCAGAAATGATTGAAGCTACTGACTGAATGAAAGGAGCTGGCACTTCACTCTCTTTGAATCTTCTTTATCATGCTAAGAGGAGCGGGAAAAAGCAAAAAAATTCAGAATTGCACCTTGCAATGCGGAGAAATTACTGTTTGTGCATTTACAATATTCATTGATTTTTGCCATTGAAAAACGTCCAGAAATGATTGAAAGTACTGACTGAATGAAAGGAGCTGGCATCTCACTCTCTTTGAATCTTCTTTATCATGCTAAGAGGAGCAGGAAAAAGCAAAAAATTTCAGAATTGCACCTTGCAATGCGGAGAAATTACTGTTTGTGCATTTACAATATTCATTGATTTTTGCCATTGAAAAATGTCCAGAAATGATTGAAGCTACTGACTGAATGAAAGGAGCTGGCATCTCACTCTCTTTGAATCTTCTTTATCATGCTAAGAGGAGCAGGAAAAAGTAAAAAATTTCAGAATTGCACCTTGCAATGCGGAGAAATTACAGTTTGTGCATTTACAATATTCATTGATTTTTGCCATTGAAAAACATCCAGAAATGATTGAAGCTACTGACTGAATGAAAGGAGCTGGCATCTCACTCTCTTTGAATCTTCTTTATCATGCTAAGAGGAGCAGGAAAAAGCAAAAAATTTCAGAATTGCACCTTGCAATGCGGAGAAATTACTGTTTGTGCATTTACAATATTCATTGATTTTTGCCATTGAAAAACATCATGTTATTCATATACCAGAAATGTTTGAAGCTACTGACTGAATGAAAGGAGCTGGCATCTCACTCTCTTTGAATCTTCATTATCATGCTAAGAGGAGCAGGAAAAAGCAAAAAATTTCAGAATTGCACCTTGCAATGCGGAGAAATTACTGTTTGTGCATTTACAATATTCATTGATTTTTGCCATTGAAAAACATGTTATTCATATACCAGAAATGTTTGAAGCTACTGACTGAATGAAAGGAGCTGGCACCTCACTCTCTTTGAATCTTCTTTATCATGCTAAGAGGAGCGGGAAAAAGCAAAAAAATTCAGAATTGCACCTTGCAATGCGGAGAAATTACTTTTTGTGCATTTACAATATTCATTGATTTTTGCCATTGAAAAACGTCCAGAAATGATTGAAAGTACTGACTGAATGAAAGGAGCTGGCATCTCACTCTCTTTGAATCTTCTTTATCATGCTAAGAGGAGCAGGAAAAAGCAAAAAATTTCAGAATTGCACCTTGCAATGCGGAGAAATTACTGTTTGTGCATTTACAATATTCATTGATTTTTGCCATTGAAAAACGTCCAGAAATGATTGAAGCTACTGACTGAATGAAAGGAGCTGGCATCTCACTCTCTTTGAATCTTCTTTATCATGCTAAGAGGAGCAGGAAAAAGTAAAAAATTTCAGAATTGCACCTTGCAATGCGGAGAAATTACAGTTTGTGCATTTACAATATTCATTGATTTTTGCCATTGAAAAACATCCAGAAATGATTGAAGCTACTGACTGAATGAAAGGAGCTGGCATCTCACTCTCTTTGAATCTTCTTTATCATGCTAAGAGGAGCAGGAAAAAGCAAAAAATTTCAGAATTGCACCTTGCAATGCGGAGAAATTACTGTTTGTGCATTTACAATATTCATTGATTTTTGCCATTGAAAAACATCATGTTATTCATATACCAGAAATGTTTGAAGCTACTGACTGAATGAAAGGAGCTGGCATCTCACTCTCTTTGAATCTTCATTATCATGCTAAGAGGAGCAGGAAAAAGCAAAAAATTTCAGAATTGCACCTTGCAATGTGGAGAAGTTACTGTTTGTGCATTTACAATATTCATTGATTTTTAACAATGAAAAACGTCCAGAAATGATTGAATCTACTGACTGAATGAAAGTAGCTGGCATCTCACTCTCTTTGAATCTTCTTTATCATGCTAAGAGGAGCAGGAAAAAGCAAAAAATTTCAGAATTGCACCTTGCAATGCGGAGAAATTACTGTTTGTGCATTTACAATATTCATTGATTTTTGCCATTGAAAAACATCATGTTATTCATATACCAGAAATGTTTGAAGCTACTGACTGAATGAAAGGAGCTGGCATCTCACTCTCTTTGAATCTTCTTTATCATGCTAAGAGGAGCAGGAAAAAGCAAAAAATTTCAGAATTGCACCTTGCAATGCGGAGAAATTACTGTTTGTGCATTTACAATATTCATTGATTTTTGCCATTGAAAAACATCATGTTATTCATATACCAGAAATGTTTGAAGCTACTGACTGAATGAAAGGAGCTGGCATCTCACTCTCTTTGAATCTTCTTTATCATGCTAAGAGGAGCAGGAAAAAGCAAAAAATTTCAGAATTGCACCTTGCAATGTGGAGAAATTACTGTTTGTGCATTTACAATATTCATTGATTTTTGCCATTGAAAAACGTCCAGAAATGATTGAAGCTACTGACTGAATGAAAGGAGCTGGCATCTCACTCTCTTTGAATCTTCTTTACCATGCTAAGAGGAGCAGGAAAAAGCAAAAAATTTCAGAATTGCACCTTGCAATGCGGAGAAATTACTGTTTGTGCATTTACAATATTCATTGATTTTTGCCATTGAAAAACGTCCAGAAATGATTGAAGCTACTGACTGAATGAAAGGAGCTGGCATCTCACTCTCTTTGAATCTTCTTTATCATGCTAAGAGGAGCAGGAAAAAGCAAAAAATTTCAGAATTGCACCTTGCAATGCGGAGAAATTACTGTTTGTGCATTTACAATATTCATTGATTTTTGCCATTGAAAAACATCATGTTATTCATATACCAGAAATGTTTGAAGCTACTGACTGAATGAAAGGAGCTGGCATCTCACTCTCTTTGAATCTTCTTTATCATGCTAAGAGGAGCAGGAAAAAGCAAAAAATTTCAGAATTGCACCTTGCAATGCGGAGAAATTACTGTTTGTGCATTTACAATATTCATTGATTTTTGCCATTGAAAAACGTCCAGAAATGATTGAAGCTACTGACTGAATGAAAGGAGCTGGCATCTCACTCTCTTTGAATCTTCTTTATCATGCTAAGAGGAGCAGGAAAAAGCAAAAAATTTCAGAATTGCACCTTGCAATGCGGAGAAATTACTGTTTGTGCATTTACAATATTCATTGATTTTTGCCATTGAAAAACGTCCAGAAATGATTGAAGCTACTGACTGAATGAAAGGAGCTGGCATCTCTCTCTCTTTGAATCTTCTTTATCATGCTAAGAGGAGCAGGAAAAAGCAAAAAATTTCAGAATTGCACCTTGCAATGCGGAGAAATTACTGTTTGTGCATTTACAATATTCATTGATTTTTGCCATTGAAAAACATCATGTTATTCATATACCAGAAATGTTTGAAGCTACTGACTGAATGAAAGGAGCTGGCATCTCACTCTCTTTGAATCTTCTTTATCATGCTAAGAGGAGCAGGAAAAAGCAAAAAATTTCAGAATTGCACCTTGCAATGCGGAGAAATTACTGTTTGTGCATTTACAATATTCATTGATTTTTGCCATTGAAAAACGTCCAGAAATGATTGAAGCTACTGACTGAATGAAAGGAGCTGGCATCTCACTCTCTTTGAATCTTGTTTATCATGCTAAGAGGAGCAGGAAAAAGCAAAAAATTTCAGAATTGCACCTTGCAATGCGGAGAAATTACTGTTTGTGCATTTACAATATTCATTGATTTTTGCCATTGAAAAACATCATGTTATTCATATACCAGAAATGATTGAAGCTACTGACTGAATGAAAGGAGCTGGCATCTCACTCTCTTTGAATCTTCTTTATCATGCTAAGAGGAGCAGGAAAAAGTAAAAAATTTCAGAATTGCACCTTGCAATGCGGAGAAATTACTGTTTGTGCATTTATAATATTCAATGATTTTTGCCATTGAAAAACGTCCAGAAATGATTGAAGCTACTGACTGAACGAAAGGAGCTGGCATCTCACTCTCTTTGAATCTTCTTTATCATGCTAAGAGGAGCAGGAAAAAGCAAAAAATTTCAGAATTGCACCTTGCAATGCGGAGAAATTACTGTTTGTGCATTTACAATATTCATTGATTTTTGCCATTGAAAAACGTCCAGAAATGATTGAAGCTACTGACTGAATGAAAGGAGCTGGCATCTCACTCTCTTTGAATCTTCTTTATCATGCTAAGAGGAGCAGGAAAAAGCAAAAAATTTCAGAATTGCACCTTGCAATGCGGAGAAATTACTGTTTGTGCATTTACAATATTCATTGATTTTTGCCATTGAAAAACATCATGTTATTCATATACCAGAAATGTTTGAAGCTACTGACTGAATGAAAGGAGCTGACATCTCACGCTCTTTGAATCTTCTTTATCATGCTAAGAGGAGCAGGAAAAAGCAAAAAATTTCAGAATTGCACCTTGCAATGCGGAGAAATTACTGTTTGTGCATTTACAATATTCATTGATTTTTGCCATTGAAAAACGTCCAGAATTGATTGAAGCTACTGACTGAATGAAAGGAGCTGGCATCTCACTCTCTTTGAATCTTCTTTATCATGCTAAGAGGAGCAGGAAAAAGCAAAAAATTTCAGAATTGCACCTTGCAATGCGGAGAAATTACTGTTTGTGCATTTACAATATTCATTGATTTTTGCCATTGAAAAACATCATGTTATTCATATACCAGAAATGTTTGAAGCTACTGACTGAATGAAAGGAGCTGGCATCTCACTCTCTTTGAATCTTCTTTATCATGCTAAGAGGAGCAGGGAAAAGCAAAAAATTTCAGAATTGCACCTTGCAATGTGGAGAAATTACTGTTTGTGCATTTACAATATTCATTGATTTTTACCATTGAAAAACGTCCAGAAATGATTGAAGCTACTGACTGAATGAAAGGAGCTGGCACTTCACTCTCTTTGAATCTTCTTTATCATGCTAAGAGGAGCGGGAAAAAGCAAAAAAATTCAGAATTGCACCTTGCAATGCGGAGAAATTACTGTTTGTGCATTTACAATATTCATTGATTTTTGCCATTGAAAAACGTCCAGAAATGATTGAAAGTACTGACTGAATGAAAGGAGCTGGCATCTCACTCTCTTTGAATCTTCTTTATCATGCTAAGAGGAGCAGGAAAAAGCAAAAAATTTCAGAATTGCACCTTGCAATGCGGAGAAATTACTGTTTGTGCATTTACAATATTCATTGATTTTTGCCATTGAAAAACATCCAGAAATGATTGAAGCTACTGACTGAATGAAAGGAGCTGGCATCTCACTCTCTTTGAATCTTCTTTATCATGCTAAGAGGAGCAGGAAAAAGCAAAAAATTTCAGAATTGCACCTTGCAATGCGGAGAAATTACTGTTTGTGCATTTACAATATTCATTGATTTTTGCCATTGAAAAACATCATGTTATTCATATACCAGAAATGTTTGAAGCTACTGACTGAATGAAAGGAGCTGGCATCTCACTCTCTTTGAATCTTCATTATCATGCTAAGAGGAGCAGGAAAAAGCAAAAAATTTCAGAATTGCACCTTGCAATGCGGAGAAATTACTGTTTGTGCATTTACAATATTCATTGATTTTTGCCATTGAAAAACATGTTATTCATATACCAGAAATGTTTGAAGCTACTGACTGAATGAAAGGAGCTGGCACCTCACTCTCTTTGAATCTTCTTTATCATGCTAAGAGGAGCGGGAAAAAGCAAAAAAATTCAGAATTGCACCTTGCAATGCGGAGAAATTACTGTTTGTGCATTTACAATATTCATTGATTTTTGCCATTGAAAAACGTCCAGAAATGATTGAAAGTACTGACTGAATGAAAGGAGCTGGCATCTCACTCTCTTTGAATCTTCTTTATCATGCTAAGAGGAGCAGGAAAAAGCAAAAAATTTCAGAATTGCACCTTGCAATGCGGAGAAATTACTGTTTGTGCATTTACAATATTCATTGATTTTTGCCATTGAAAAACGTCCAGAAATGATTGAAGCTACTGACTGAATGAAAGGAGCTGGCATCTCACTCTCTTTGAATCTTCTTTATCATGCTAAGAGGAGCAGGAAAAAGTAAAAAATTTCAGAATTGCACCTTGCAATGCGGAGAAATTACAGTTTGTGCATTTACAATATTCATTGATTTTTGCCATTGAAAAACATCCAGAAATGATTGAAGCTACTGACTGAATGAAAGGAGCTGGCATCTCACTCTCTTTGAATCTTCTTTATCATGCTAAGAGGAGCAGGAAAAAGCAAAAAATTTCAGAATTGCACCTTGCAATGCGGAGAAATTACTGTTTGTGCATTTACAATATTCATTGATTTTTGCCATTGAAAAACATCATGTTATTCATATACCAGAAATGTTTGAAGCTACTGACTGAATGAAAGGAGCTGGCATCTCACTCTCTTTGAATCTTCATTATCATGCTAAGAGGAGCAGGAAAAAGCAAAAAATTTCAGAATTGCACCTTGCAATGTGGAGAAATTACTGTTTGTGCATTTACAATATTCATTGATTTTTAACAATGAAAAACGTCCAGAAATGATTGAATCTACTGACTGAATGAAAGTAGCTGGCATCTCACTCTCTTTGAATCTTCTTTATCATGCTAAGAGGAGCAGGAAAAAGCAAAAAATTTCAGAATTGCACCTTGCAATGCGGAGAAATTACTGTTTGTGCATTTACAATATTCATTGATTTTTGCCATTGAAAAACATCATGTTATTCATATACCAGAAATGTTTGAAGCTACTGACTGAATGAAAGGAGCTGGCATCTCACTCTCTTTGAATCTTCTTTATCATGCTAAGAGGAGCAGGAAAAAGCAAAAAATTTCAGAATTGCACCTTGCAATGCGGAGAAATTACTGTTTGTGCATTTACAATATTCATTGATTTTTGCCATTGAAAAACATCATGTTATTCATATACCAGAAATGTTTGAAGCTACTGACTGAATGAAAGGAGCTGGCATCTCACTCTCTTTGAATCTTCTTTATCATGCTAAGAGGAGCAGGAAAAAGCAAAAAATTTCAGAATTGCACCTTGCAATGTGGAGAAATTACTGTTTGTGCATTTACAATATTCATTGATTTTTGCCATTGAAAAACGTCCAGAAATGATTGAAGCTACTGACTGAATGAAAGGAGCTGGCATCTCACTCTCTTTGAATCTTCTTTATCATGCTAAGAGGAGCAGGAAAAGGCAAAAAATTTCAGAATTGCACCTTGCAATGCGGAGAAATTACTGTTTGTGCATTTACAATATTCATTGATTTTTGCCATTGAAAAACGTCCAGAAATGATTGAAGCTACTGACTGAATGAAAGGAGCTGGCATCTCACTCTCTTTGAATCTTCTTTATCATGCTAAGAGGAGCAGGAAAAAGCAAAAAATTTCAGAATTGCACCTTGCAATGCGGAGAAATTACTGTTTGTGCATTTACAATATTCATTGATTTTTGCCATTGAAAAACATCATGTTATTCATATACCAGAAATGTTTGAAGCTACTGACTGAATGAAAGGAGCTGGCATCTCACTCTCTTTGAATCTTCTTTATCATGCTAAGAGGAGCAGGAAAAAGCAAAAAATTTCAGAATTGCACCTTGCAATGCGGAGAAATTACTGTTTGTGCATTTACAATATTCATTGATTTTTGCCATTGAAAAACGTCCAGAAATGATTGAAGCTACTGACTGAATGAAAGGAGCTGGCATCTCACTCTCTTTGAATCTTGTTTATCATGCTAAGAGGAGCAGGAAAAAGCAAAAAATTTCAGAATTGCACCTTGCAATGCGGAGAAATTACTGTTTGTGCATTTACAATATTCATTGATTTTTGCCATTGAAAAACATCATGTTATTCATATACCAGAAATGATTGAAGCTACTGACTGAATGAAAGGAGCTGGCATCTCACTCTCTTTGAATCTTCTTTATCATGCTAAGAGGAGCAGGAAAAAGTAAAAAATTTCAGAATTGCACCTTGCAATGCGGAGAAATTACTGTTTGTGCATTTATAATATTCAATGATTTTTGCCATTGAAAAACGTCCAGAAATGATTGAAGCTACTGACTGAACGAAAGGAGCTGGCATCTCACTCTCTTTGAATCTTCTTTATCATGCTAAGAGGAGCAGGAAAAAGCAAAAAATTTCAGAATTGCACCTTGCAATGCGGAGAAATTACTGTTTGTGCATTTACAATATTCATTGATTTTTGCCATTGAAAAACGTCCAGAAATGATTGAAGCTACTGACTGAATGAAAGGAGCTGGCATCTCACTCTCTTTGAATCTTCTTTATCATGCTAAGAGGAGCAGGAAAAAGCAAAAAATTTCAGAATTGCACCTTGCAATGCGGAGAAATTACTGTTTGTGCATTTACAATATTCATTGATTTTTGCCATTGAAAAACATCATGTTATTCATATACCAGAAATGTTTGAAGCTACTGACTGAATGAAAGGAGCTGACATCTCACGCTCTTTGAATCTTCTTTATCATGCTAAGAGGAGCAGGAAAAAGCAAAAAATTTCAGAATTGCACCTTGCAATGCGGAGAAATTACTGTTTGTGCATTTACAATATTCATTGATTTTTGCCATTGAAAAACGTCCAGAATTGATTGAAGCTACTGACTGAATGAAAGGAGCTGGCATCTCACTCTCTTTGAATCTTCTTTATCATGCTAAGAGGAGCAGGAAAAAGCAAAAAATTTCAGAATTGCACCTTGCAATGCGGAGAAATTACTGTTTGTGCATTTACAATATTCATTGATTTTTGCCATTGAAAAACATCATGTTATTCATATACCAGAAATGTTTGAAGCTACTGACTGAATGAAAGGAGCTGGCATCTCACTCTCTTTGAATCTTCTTTATCATGCTAAGAGGAGCAGGAAAAAGCAAAAAATTTCAGAATTGCACCTTGCAATGCGGAGAAATTACTGTTTGTGCATTTACAATATTCATTGATTTTTGCCATTGAAAAACATCATGTTATTCATATACCAGAAATGTTTGAAGCTACTGACTGAATGAAAGGAGCTGGCATCTCACTCTCTTTGAATCTTCTTTATCATGCTAAGAGGAGCAGGAAAAAGCAAAAAATTTCAGAATTGCACCTTGCAATGCGGAGAAATTACTGTTTGTGCATTTACAATATTCATTGATTTTTGCCATTGAAAAACGTCCAGAAATGATTGAAGCTACTGACTGAATGAAAGGAGCTGGCATCTCACTCTCTTTGAATCTTCTTTATCATGCTAAGAGGAGCAGGAAAAAGCAAAAAATTTCAGAATTGCACCTTGCAATGCGGAGAAATTACTGTTTGTGCATTTACAATATTCATTGATTTTTGCCATTGAAAAACGTCCAGAAATTATTGAAGCTACTGACTGAATGAAAGGAGCTGGCATCTCACTCTCTTTGAATCTTCTTTATCATGCTAAGAGGAGCAGGAAAAAGCAAAAAATTTCAGAATTGCACCTTGCAATGCGGAGAAATTACTGTTTGTGCATTTACAATATTCATTGATTTTTGCCATTGAAAAACATCATGTTATTCATATACCAGAAATGTTTGAAGCTACTGACTGAATGAAAGGAGCTGGCATCTCACTCTCTTTGAATCTTCTTTATCATGCTAAGAGGAGCAGGAAAAAGCAAAAAATTTCAGAATTGCACCTTGCAATGCGGAGAAATTACTGTTTGTGCATTTACAATATTCATTGATTTTTGCCATTGAAAAACGTCCAGAAATGATTGAAGCTACTGACTGAATGAAAGGAGCTGGCATCTCACTCTCTTTGAATCTTCTTTATCATGCTAAGAGGAGCAGGAAAAAGCAAAAAATTTCAGAATTGCACCTTGCAATGCGGAGAAATTACTGTTTGTGCATTTACAATATTCATTGATTTTTGCCATTGAAAAACGTCCAGAAATGATTGAAGCTACTGACTGAATGAAAGGAGCTGGCATCTCACTCTCTTTGAATCTTCTTTATCATGCTAAGAGGAGCAGGAAAAAGCAAAAAATTTCAGAATTGCACCTTGCAATGCGGAGAAATTACTGTTTGTGCATTTACAATATTCATTGATTTTTGCCATTGAAAAACATGTTATTCATATACCAGAAATGTTTGAAGCTACTGACTGAATGAAAGGAGCTGGCACCTCACTCTCTTTGAATCTTCTTTATCATGCTAAGAGGAGCGGGAAAAAGCAAAAAATTTCAGAATTGCACCTTGCAATGCGGAGAAATTACTGTTTGTGCATTTACAATATTCATTGATTTTTGCCATTGAAAAACGTCCAGAAATGATTGAAGGTACTGACTGAATGAAAGGAGCTGGCATCTCACTCTCTTTGAATCTTCTTTATCATGCTAAGAGGAGCAGGAAAAAGCAAAAAATTTCAGAATTGCACCTTGCAATGCGGAGAAATTACTGTTTGTGCATTTACAAAATTCATTGATTTTTGCCATTGAAAAACGTCCAGAAATGATTGAAGCTACTGACTGAATGAAAGGAGCTGGCATCTCACTCTCTTTGAATCTTCTTTATCATGCTAAGAGGAGCAGGAAAAAGCAAAAAATTTCAGAATTGCACCTTGCAATGCAGAGAAATTACAGTTTGTGCATTTACAATATTCATTGATTTTTGCCATTGAGAAACGTCCAGAAATGATTGAAGCTACTGACTGAATGAAAGGAGCTGGCATCTCACTCTCTTTGAATCTTTATCATGCTAAGAGGAGCAGGAAAAAGCAAAAAATTTCAGAATTGCACCTTGCAATGCGGAGAAATTACTGTTTGTGCATTTACAATATTCATTGATTTTTGCCATTGAAAAACATCATGTTATTCATATACCAGAAATGTTTGAAGCTACTGACTGAATGAAAGGAGCTGGCATCTCACTCTCTTTGAATCTTCTTTATCATGCTAAGAGGAGCAGGAAAAAGCAAAAAATTTCAGAATTGCACCTTGCAATGTGGAGAAATTACTGTTTGTGCATTTACAATATTCATTGATTTTTACCATTGAAAAACGTCCAGAAATGATTGAAGCTACTGACTGAATGAAAGTAGCTGGCATCTCACTCTGAATCTTCTTTATCATGCTAAGAGGAGCAGGAAAAAGCAAAAAATTTCAGACTTGCACCTTGCAATGCGGAGAAATTACTGTTTGTGCATTTACAATATTCATTGATTTTTGCCATTGAAAAACATCATGTTATTGATATACCAGAAATGTTTGAAGCTACTGACTGAATGAAAGGAGCTGGCATCTCACTCTCTTTGAATCTTCTTTATCATGCTAAGAGGAGCAGGAAAAAGCAAAAAATTTCAGAATTGCACCTTGCAATGCGGAGAAATTACTGTTTGTGCATTTACAATATTCATTGATTTTTGCCATTGAAAAACATCATGTTATTCATATACCAGAAATGTTTGAAGCTACTGACTGAATGAAAGGAGCTGGCATCTCACTCTCTTTGAATCTTCTTTATCATGCTAAGAGGAGCAGGAAAAAGCAAAAAATTTCAGAATTGCACCTTGCAATGCGGAGAAATTACTGTTTGTGCATTTACAATATTCATTGATTTTTGCCATTGAAAAACATCATGTTATTCATATACCAGAAATGTTTGAAGCTACTGACTGAATGAAAGGAGCTGACATCTCACGCTCTTTGAATCTTCTTTATCATGCTAAGAGGAGCAGGAAAAAGCAAAAAATTTCAGAATTGCACCTTGCAATGCGGAGAAATTACTGTTTGTGCATTTACAATATTCATTGATTTTTGCCATTGAAAAACGTCCAGAATTGATTGAAGCTACTGACTGAATGAAAGGAGCTGGCATCTCACTCTCTTTGAATCTTCTTTATCATGCTAAGAGGAGCAGGAAAAAGCAAAAAATTTCAGAATTGCACCTTGCAATGCGGAGAAATTACTGTTTGTGCATTTACAATATTCATTGATTTTTGCCATTGAAAAACATCATGTTATTCATATACCAGAAATGTTTGAAGCTACTGACTGAATGAAAGGAGCTGGCATCTCACTCTCTTTGAATCTTCTTTATCATGCTAAGAGGAGCAGGAAAAAGCAAAAAATTTCAGAATTGCACCTTGCAATGCGGAGAAATTACTGTTTGTGCATTTACAATATTCATTGATTTTTGCCATTGAAAAACATCATGTTATTCATATACCAGAAATGTTTGAAGCTACTGACTGAATGAAAGGAGCTGACATCTCACGCTCTTTGAATCTTCTTTATCATGCTAAGAGGAGCAGGAAAAAGCAAAAAATTTCAGAATTGCACCTTGCAATGCGGAGAAATTACTGTTTGTGCATTTACAATATTCATTGATTTTTGCCATTGAAAAACGTCCAGAATTGATTGAAGCTACTGACTGAATGAAAGGAGCTGGCATCTCACTCTCTTTGAATCTTCTTTATCATGCTAAGAGGAGCAGGAAAAAGCAAAAAATTTCAGAATTGCACCTTGCAATGCGGAGAAATTACTGTTTGTGCATTTACAATATTCATTGATTTTTGCCATTGAAAAACATCATGTTATTCATATACCAGAAATGTTTGAAGCTACTGACTGAATGAAAGGAGCTGACATCTCACGCTCTTTGAATCTTCTTTATCATGCTAAGAGGAGCAGGAAAAAGCAAAAAATTTCAGAATTGCACCTTGCAATGCGGAGAAATTACTGTTTGTGCATTTACAATATTCATTGATTTTTGCCATTGAAAAACGTCCAGAATTGATTGAAGCTACTGACTGAATGAAAGGAGCTGGCATCTAACTCTCTTTGAATCTTCTTTATCATGCTAAGAGGAGCAGGAAAAAGCAAAAAATTTCAGAATTGCACCTTGCAATGCGGAGAAATTACTGTTTGTGCATTTACAATATTCATTGATTTTTGCCATTGAAAAACATCATGTTATTCATATACCAGAAATGTTTGAAGCTACTGACTGAATGAAAGGAGCTGGCATCTCACTCTCTTTGAATCTTCTTTATCATGCTAAGAGGAGCAGGAAAAAGCAAAAAATTTCAGAATTGCACCTTGCAATGCGGAGAAATTACTGTTTGTGCATTTACAATATTCATTGATTTTTGCCATTGAAAAACATCATGTTATTCATATACCAGAAATGTTTGAAGCTACTGACTGAATGAAAGGAGCTGACATCTCACGCTCTTTGAATCTTCTTTATCATGCTAAGAGGAGCAGGAAAAAGCAAAAAATTTCAGAATTGCACCTTGCAATGCGGAGAAATTACTGTTTGTGCATTTACAATATTCATTGATTTTTGCCATTGAAAAACGTCCAGAATTGATTGAAGCTACTGACTGAATGAAAGGAGCTGGCATCTCACTCTCTTTGAATCTTCTTTATCATGCTAAGAGGAGCAGGAAAAAGCAAAAAATTTCAGAATTGCACCTTGCAATGCGGAGAAATTACTGTTTGTGCATTTACAATATTCATTGATTTTTGCCATTGAAAAACATCATGTTATTCATATACCAGAAATGTTTGAAGCTACTGACTGAATGAAAGGAGCTGGCATCTCACTCTCTTTGAATCTTCTTTATCATGCTAAGAGGAGCAGGAAAAAGCAAAAAATTTCAGAATTGCACCTTGCAATGCGGAGAAATTACTGTTTGTGCATTTACAATATTCATTGATTTTTGCCATTGAAAAACATCATGTTATTCATATACCAGAAATGTTTGAAGCTACTGACTGAATGAAAGGAGCTGGCATCTCACTCTCTTTGAATCTTCTTTATCATGCTAAGAGGAGCAGGAAAAAGCAAAAAATTTCAGAATTGCACCTTACAATGCGGAGAAATTACTGTTTGTGCATTTACAATATTCATTGATTTTTGCCATTGAAAAACGTCCAGAAATGATTGAAGCTACTGACTGAATGAAAGGAGCTGGCATCTCACTCTCTTTGAATCTTCTTTATCATGCTAAGAGGAGCAGGAAAAAGCAAAAAATTTCAGAATTGCACCTTGCAATGCGGAGAAATTACTGTTTGTGCATTTACAATATTCATTGATTTTTGCCATTGAAAAACGTCCAGAAATTATTGAAGCTACTGACTGAATGAAAGGAGCTGGCATCTCACTCTCTTTGAATCTTCTTTATCATGCTAAGAGGAGCAGGAAAAAGCAAAAAATTTCAGAATTGCACCTTGCAATGCGGAGAAATTACTGTTTGTGCATTTACAATATTCATTGATTTTTGCCATTGAAAAACATCATGTTATTCATATACCAGAAATGTTTGAAGCTACTGACTGAATGAAAGGAGCTGGCATCTCACTCTCTTTGAATCTTCTTTATCATGCTAAGAGGAGCAGGAAAAAGCAAAAAATTTCAGAATTGCACCTTGCAATGCGGAGAAATTACTGTTTGTGCATTTACAATATTCATTGATTTTTGCCATTGAAAAACGTCCAGAAATGATTGAAGCTACTGACTGAATGAAAGGAGCTGGCATCTCACTCTCTTTGAATCTTCTTTATCATGCTAAGAGGAGCAGGAAAAAGCAAAAAATTTCAGAATTGCACCTTGCAATGCGGAGAAATTACTGTTTGTGCATTTACAATATTCATTGATTTTTGCCATTGAAAAACGTCCAGAAATGATTGAAGCTACTGACTGAATGAAAGGAGCTGGCATCTCACTCTCTTTGAATCTTCTTTATCATGCTAAGAGGAGCAGGAAAAAGCAAAAAAATTTCAGAATTGCACCTTGCAATGCGGAGAAATTACTGTTTGTGCATTTACAATATTCATTGATTTTTGCCATTGAAAAACATGTTATTCATATACCAGAAATGTTTGAAGCTACTGACTGAATGAAAGGAGCTGGCACCTCACTCTCTTTGAATCTTCTTTATCATGCTAAGAGGAGCGGGAAAAAGCAAAAAATTTCAGAATTGCACCTTGCAATGCGGAGAAATTACTGTTTGTGCATTTACAATATTCATTGATTTTTGCCATTGAAAAACGTCCAGAAATGATTGAAGGTACTGACTGAATGAAAGGAGCTGGCATCTCACTCTCTTTGAATCTTCTTTATCATGCTAAGAGGAGCAGGAAAAAGCAAAAAATTTCAGAATTGCACCTTGCAATGCGGAGAAATTACTGTTTGTGCATTTACAAAATTCATTGATTTTTGCCATTGAAAAACGTCCAGAAATGATTGAAGCTACTGACTGAATGAAAGGAGCTGGCATCTCACTCTCTTTGAATCTTCTTTATCATGCTAAGAGGAGCAGGAAAAAGCAAAAAATTTCAGAATTGCACCTTGCAATGCAGAGAAATTACAGTTTGTGCATTTACAATATTCATTGATTTTTGCCATTGAGAAACGTCCAGAAATGATTGAAGCTACTGACTGAATGAAAGGAGCTGGCATCTCACTCTCTTTGAATCTTTATCATGCTAAGAGGAGCAGGAAAAAGCAAAAAATTTCAGAATTGCACCTTGCAATGCGGAGAAATTACTGTTTGTGCATTTACAATATTCATTGATTTTTGCCATTGAAAAACATCATGTTATTCATATACCAGAAATGTTTGAAGCTACTGACTGAATGAAAGGAGCTGGCATCTCACTCTCTTTGAATCTTCTTTATCATGCTAAGAGGAGCAGGAAAAAGCAAAAAATTTCAGAATTGCACCTTGCAATGTGGAGAAATTACTGTTTGTGCATTTACAATATTCATTGATTTTTACCATTGAAAAACGTCCAGAAATGATTGAAGCTACTGACTGAATGAAAGTAGCTGGCATCTCACTCTGAATCTTCTTTATCATGCTAAGAGGAGCAGGAAAAAGCAAAAAATTTCAGACTTGCACCTTGCAATGCGGAGAAATTACTGTTTGTGCATTTACAATATTCATTGATTTTTGCCATTGAAAAACATCATGTTATTGATATACCAGAAATGTTTGAAGCTACTGACTGAATGAAAGGAGCTGGCATCTCACTCTCTTTGAATCTTCTTTATCATGCTAAGAGGAGCAGGAAAAAGCAAAAAATTTCAGAATTGCACCTTGCAATGCGGAGAAATTACTGTTTGTGCATTTACAATATTCATTGATTTTTGCCATTGAAAAACATCATGTTATTCATATACCAGAAATGTTTGAAGCTACTGACTGAATGAAAGGAGCTGGCATCTCACTCTCTTTGAATCTTCTTTATCATGCTAAGAGGAGCAGGAAAAAGCAAAAAATTTCAGAATTGCACCTTGCAATGCGGAGAAATTACTGTTTGTGCATTTACAATATTCATTGATTTTTGCCATTGAAAAACATCATGTTATTCATATACCAGAAATGTTTGAAGCTACTGACTGAATGAAAGGAGCTGACATCTCACGCTCTTTGAATCTTCTTTATCATGCTAAGAGGAGCAGGAAAAAGCAAAAAATTTCAGAATTGCACCTTGCAATGCGGAGAAATTACTGTTTGTGCATTTACAATATTCATTGATTTTTGCCATTGAAAAACGTCCAGAATTGATTGAAGCTACTGACTGAATGAAAGGAGCTGGCATCTCACTCTCTTTGAATCTTCTTTATCATGCTAAGAGGAGCAGGAAAAAGCAAAAAATTTCAGAATTGCACCTTGCAATGCGGAGAAATTACTGTTTGTGCATTTACAATATTCATTGATTTTTGCCATTGAAAAACATCATGTTATTCATATACCAGAAATGTTTGAAGCTACTGACTGAATGAAAGGAGCTGGCATCTCACTCTCTTTGAATCTTCTTTATCATGCTAAGAGGAGCAGGAAAAAGCAAAAAATTTCAGAATTGCACCTTGCAATGCGGAGAAATTACTGTTTGTGCATTTACAATATTCATTGATTTTTGCCATTGAAAAACATCATGTTATTCATATACCAGAAATGTTTGAAGCTACTGACTGAATGAAAGGAGCTGACATCTCACGCTCTTTGAATCTTCTTTATCATGCTAAGAGGAGCAGGAAAAAGCAAAAAATTTCAGAATTGCACCTTGCAATGCGGAGAAATTACTGTTTGTGCATTTACAATATTCATTGATTTTTGCCATTGAAAAACGTCCAGAATTGATTGAAGCTACTGACTGAATGAAAGGAGCTGGCATCTCACTCTCTTTGAATCTTCTTTATCATGCTAAGAGGAGCAGGAAAAAGCAAAAAATTTCAGAATTGCACCTTGCAATGCGGAGAAATTACTGTTTGTGCATTTACAATATTCATTGATTTTTGCCATTGAAAAACATCATGTTATTCATATACCAGAAATGTTTGAAGCTACTGACTGAATGAAAGGAGCTGACATCTCACGCTCTTTGAATCTTCTTTATCATGCTAAGAGGAGCAGGAAAAAGCAAAAAATTTCAGAATTGCACCTTGCAATGCGGAGAAATTACTGTTTGTGCATTTACAATATTCATTGATTTTTGCCATTGAAAAACGTCCAGAATTGATTGAAGCTACTGACTGAATGAAAGGAGCTGGCATCTAACTCTCTTTGAATCTTCTTTATCATGCTAAGAGGAGCAGGAAAAAGCAAAAAATTTCAGAATTGCACCTTGCAATGCGGAGAAATTACTGTTTGTGCATTTACAATATTCATTGATTTTTGCCATTGAAAAACATCATGTTATTCATATACCAGAAATGTTTGAAGCTACTGACTGAATGAAAGGAGCTGGCATCTCACTCTCTTTGAATCTTCTTTATCATGCTAAGAGGAGCAGGAAAAAGCAAAAAATTTCAGAATTGCACCTTGCAATGCGGAGAAATTACTGTTTGTGCATTTACAATATTCATTGATTTTTGCCATTGAAAAACATCATGTTATTCATATACCAGAAATGTTTGAAGCTACTGACTGAATGAAAGGAGCTGACATCTCACGCTCTTTGAATCTTCTTTATCATGCTAAGAGGAGCAGGAAAAAGCAAAAAATTTCAGAATTGCACCTTGCAATGCGGAGAAATTACTGTTTGTGCATTTACAATATTCATTGATTTTTGCCATTGAAAAACGTCCAGAATTGATTGAAGCTACTGACTGAATGAAAGGAGCTGGCATCTCACTCTCTTTGAATCTTCTTTATCATGCTAAGAGGAGCAGGAAAAAGCAAAAAATTTCAGAATTGCACCTTGCAATGCGGAGAAATTACTGTTTGTGCATTTACAATATTCATTGATTTTTGCCATTGAAAAACATCATGTTATTCATATACCAGAAATGTTTGAAGCTACTGACTGAATGAAAGGAGCTGGCATCTCACTCTCTTTGAATCTTCTTTATCATGCTAAGAGGAGCAGGAAAAAGCAAAAAATTTCAGAATTGCACCTTGCAATGCGGAGAAATTACTGTTTGTGCATTTACAATATTCATTGATTTTTGCCATTGAAAAACATCATGTTATTCATATACCAGAAATGTTTGAAGCTACTGACTGAATGAAAGGAGCTGGCATCTCACTCTCTTTGAATCTTCTTTATCATGCTAAGAGGAGCAGGAAAAAGCAAAAAATTTCAGAATTGCACCTTGCAATGCGGAGAAATTACTGTTTGTGCATTTACAATATTCATTGATTTTTGCCATTGAAAAACGTCCAGAAATGATTGAAGCTACTGACTGAATGAAAGGAGCTGGCATCTCACTCTCTTTGAATCTTCTTTATCATGCTAAGAGGAGCAGGAAAAAGCAAAAAATTTCAGAATTGCACCTTGCAATGCGGAGAAATTACTGTTTGTGCATTTACAATATTCATTGATTTTTGCCATTGAAAAACGTCCAGAAATTATTGAAGCTACTGACTGAATGAAAGGAGCTGGCATCTCACTCTCTTTGAATCTTCTTTATCATGCTAAGAGGAGCAGGAAAAAGCAAAAAATTTCAGAATTGCACCTTGCAATGCGGAGAAATTACTGTTTGTGCATTTACAATATTCATTGATTTTTGCCATTGAAAAACATCATGTTATTCATATACCAGAAATGTTTGAAGCTACTGACTGAATGAAAGGAGCTGGCATCTCACTCTCTTTGAATCTTCTTTATCATGCTAAGAGGAGCAGGAAAAAGCAAAAAATTTCAGAATTGCACCTTGCAATGCGGAGAAATTACTGTTTGTGCATTTACAATATTCATTGATTTTTGCCATTGAAAAACGTCCAGAAATGATTGAAGCTACTGACTGAATGAAAGGAGCTGGCATCTCACTCTCTTTGAATCTTCTTTATCATGCTAAGAGGAGCAGGAAAAAGCAAAAAATTTCAGAATTGCACCTTGCAATGCGGAGAAATTACTGTTTGTGCATTTACAATATTCATTGATTTTTGCCATTGAAAAACGTCCAGAAATGATTGAAGCTACTGACTGAATGAAAGGAGCTGGCATCTCACTCTCTTTGAATCTTCTTTATCATGCTAAGAGGAGCAGGAAAAAGCAAAAAAATTTCAGAATTGCACCTTGCAATGCGGAGAAATTACTGTTTGTGCATTTACAATATTCATTGATTTTTGCCATTGAAAAACATGTTATTCATATACCAGAAATGTTTGAAGCTACTGACTGAATGAAAGGAGCTGGCACCTCACTCTCTTTGAATCTTCTTTATCATGCTAAGAGGAGCGGGAAAAAGCAAAAAATTTCAGAATTGCACCTTGCAATGCGGAGAAATTACTGTTTGTGCATTTACAATATTCATTGATTTTTGCCATTGAAAAACGTCCAGAAATGATTGAAGGTACTGACTGAATGAAAGGAGCTGGCATCTCACTCTCTTTGAATCTTCTTTATCATGCTAAGAGGAGCAGGAAAAAGCAAAAAATTTCAGAATTGCACCTTGCAATGCGGAGAAATTACTGTTTGTGCATTTACAAAATTCATTGATTTTTGCCATTGAAAAACGTCCAGAAATGATTGAAGCTACTGACTGAATGAAAGGAGCTGGCATCTCACTCTCTTTGAATCTTCTTTATCATGCTAAGAGGAGCAGGAAAAAGCAAAAAATTTCAGAATTGCACCTTGCAATGCAGAGAAATTACAGTTTGTGCATTTACAATATTCATTGATTTTT